>NC_069501.1:688184568-688459568 GCF_027579735.1 Bombina bombina | reverse complement strand
AACAGCTTTGTCACTGTCTGCTTCGCACTTTCTCCAGTGCTGCAGTATGAAAAATTGCCTGTACCACTCTCATTGCCTGTACCACTCTCATTCAGGGCCAGATTACAAGTTGAGCGCTACATATCGCTTTCAAGAAAACCATATTAGTGCTCTTGTAATACCTGTGCAGCACATGCGAGCTCCAATGCACAGCAAAGGGGGTAAGTCGCACAGCACCGGAAAAAGAAGTTAAGAAGCAGCGGTCGTAAGACTCCCTAAGTTCACCGCCACATTTTAGGTGGCGGACTGCAATCATCATGATCAGATACGATCGGATGATTGACACCCCCTGCTAGCGGCAGATTGGCCGCTAATGTGCAGGGGGCGGCATTGCACAAGCATTTCACAAGAAGTGAATTTACAAGCTACAGCGAATCATGTCTGCCCTGGCATTTAATAAATAAATTGACACCTATGACTTTGTCAATATCCTACTGATTGGATTAATGTTTTTATTTAGAAAGAAACCTTTAACGGGGGGGGGGGGGGGCAGTAGATGAGACTTGCAAAGGGGGATTTATAAGGTAAATATTATCAGTTATATAGTTTAAACAGCTGCTATTTTAGCACAAATATTTGTATTAATGAACAATGCCTAGAACCTCTATTTTCGTAATGTTTACTGTCCCTTTAAGCTTTGTTTTCATTTGAGGTAAATTATTATCTATCAATTAAAGTGATTTTTTGTAATAGATTGCTTGAAACAAATACATCATGCTCATTAAAATGAATGTACTGTGCAGTTTAATATTTGTCTAGTTTCCACATAGATCCATTTTGTTTGGTCTATTCTTCCAATTATATTTTTGGGAAACATTCAAGAATTCTGATTTATGGAAAATTATCCATGTGACATAATTACACTGGAGTGCTATATAGCTCTCTCTTAATCATAATTTATATTTAGGACTGCCAAAATAACCAAAGTCATAACCAGCACAAAATGTAATTAAATTAACTTCCTTTTTCTATCTTCCTTTACGTCCAATTAGGAAATCTTTTAACATAAAAGTGATTCAGCTTCTTACCAAAGAGACAGCCGTGCCAAAGTGACAGGTGTTAGTCTAACTACAAGGTCAAAGTGTTGCTCTGGTAAAATTATAAGCATACAGTTTTTTACGGATATATTATTGTTCAATATATAAATCATATTATTGGATCACTAGTCCAGGCATGATTTTAGTCCCCTTTATTCATAGGTTTCCACCTTGTTATATGATACAAGAAGAAAGCTATAATAATGAACAACACATATTGTACATTTTCTAATCTATTTAGTAAAATTATGTAACTTTACAGTGTAGTTGTACAAAAGTGGAATATAGATTTGTAGAAAAAATATTTGGCAGAATTCTGTCTTTGTTATGGTTTAGTCATTATATCACCAGAGAAGTAGAATTCAGATCCAAAGAAAACAGTTTGAAGATGATGATTCCATTTAGTTTCCATGCTTGTAGTTCTTTGTTGAAATGGACTGTTTTAATTGGTGAAAACTGGAAAATGACACTTTTACACAATGTCCCATTCCAATCTGCAGCAGAAATATTTTCTATTCAGCTCAGGTGATTTCTACTTTTTTGTGCTATTCCAAACCATTAAAAACTCCTTCTGCACGTGCATGTGATTCAACATAGCTATATATTCTATGTGCACCAGCATTTTAAATACTGCAATTTCTCAGAGCACCAGTGAGCAATTAACAAATTGAGTCATTAACAGATGGAACAAGCACCTTTGACTCTCTGAGCAAGTGCTGTGTTTAAAATGCTGGTGCACGGTGCATACTTAAATACACTTTGACACAGCTATAGCTTTTATTAGAATCATTTTTGCTTATACATGTATATTACAAAAATATTATATTCAAAATTGAAATGCACCCATGTGGTTAACAATTTATGCTGGAATGTCCCTTTAAGCTGTTCAAATTACATTCTGATAATTGAGAACATAAAATGTGAGAGGTCTGCATGTGGGTAGGTTATAGGTAGGGCTTTTTACTTTGAGGGTCTTTCTGTGGGGGAGGGTTTTGCTGTGTAGTTTGTTTTTAGGGTAGGAATTAGTTTAGCTGTTGTGGTCTTGCAGTGAGGGGCCTCAGGTGGGCAATAGTAGTTAAAAGGTTGATGGTGAAAGCAGATTTTTTTGGACTGGGCATCTAGTGGTTTGGAGTTATCAGTGGGGAGCTTTTTAGCTTTGGGGTTGTTGCAGTTTAGGTGTTAATAGCAGTTAGGAAATTTTAACAATAGGAGTTACAACAATGAGGTCTGCCACTTTAAGATTAATAACAGTTGGAGGGTTAGAGGTTTGGGAGTTCAGGGGTGTGGGGTGTATTACATTGGGGGTTCATGGTTAGAGGGGTAATTGCATGTTGGGGTCTAAAGGGTTAAGGGTTTGATTATAAGTTAGGTCTAGATGTTATATTTTTGTAATAAGTGTGTAGTCAGATGTTTTTAATGAATGAACCAAATAACCTTGGTGGGAGAGATTCTAAAATGTAATTAACTCATGATAACAAGGTCAATTTTTATTTTATTTTATTTATTTATTTATTTTATCCATGCCATGTTTTTAGCTATGGAAACAAACTGAGATATCTTAAAGCAAGATTTCACACAAAAAAATTATTTAATACACTTTAATCACTATCACCTAGATTACGAGTTATGGCTTTTAACGCTGAAAAAATGGCAATTTCAGTGTAAAAGCAGTAGCGCAGCTATTGCGAGTCGTATTCCCTATTGCTATACCGCAAGCATTTTAGCCTGCAACTTAACGTCCATCCCGCACTCAAATAAATGACATTTTTGCATAGGATTTTCATAGTACCGGTATTACAGGTTGGGTGGTGAGGCTAAAATGCTTGCGTTACAGCCTATACCGACACGATCCATACTGCCATCTGAGAGCAGTAGTTATGAGTTTTGTGCCACAAAAATGTTTCATAAAACTCATTACTAAAGTGTTAAGAAGTACACTAACACCCATAAACTACCTATTAACCCTTAAACTGTCACCCTCCCGCATCGTGAACACTATATTAAAGCTAATAACCATTAATCTGCCGCCCACCCACATCGTGACTATTAAATACATTTTTAACCCCTAATCTGCTGCTCCTAACTTCGCCGACACTTATAAACATTATTAACCCATATTCCGCCGCTCCCCGACATCACCACCACTATAATAAAGCTTTTAACCCCTATTCCGCTGATCCCCGACATCGTCCCCACTAAATAAACCTCCCTAACTTTAAATTAAAATTACAATATAACTATCTTTAAATAATTAAAAACTTACCTGTGAAATTAAAAAAAATCTAACATTAAACTATAAATTTACCTAACCTTACTATTCTAATAAAATAAAAAATACTACCAATTAAAAATACTAAACTACAAATTTAAAAAAATCTAAAATTACAAAAAATAATCGGCTAGATTACGAGTTTTGCGTTATGAGGGGTGCGGTGCTAATTTGCACGTTATTGTCACTGCTCACTTCCCTACAGCGCTGGTATTACAGGTTTACAAAAACCCAGCGTTAACAGGCAAGAAGTGAGCATAGAGCAAAATTGTGCTCCATACCGCACTCCAATGCCAGCGCTGCTGAAAGCTGCGGTGAGCTGGTTTAAGTGCTCGTGCACGATTTCCCCATAGACATGAATGGGGAGAGCCGGCTGAAAAAAAGTCTAACACCTGCAAAAAAGCAGCGCAAAGCTCAATAACGCAGTCCCATTGATTCTAATGGGGAAAAAAATGTATGTTTACACCTAGCACCCTAACATGAACCCCAAGTCTAAACACCCCTAATCTTACATTTATTAAACCCTAATCTGCCGCCCCGACATCGCCGACACCTACATTATACTTATTAACCCCTAATCTGCCACTCCGGACATCGTCGCCGCTATAATAAACATATTAACCCCTAAACCGCCGCACTCCCGCATCACAAACACTAGTTAAATGTTATTAACCCCTAATCTGCCGCCCCTAACATCACCATCACCTAACTACATTTATTAACCCCAATCTGCCGCCCCCAACGTTTCCGCCACTATACTAAATTTATTAACCCCTAAACCTAAGTCTAACCCTAACACCCCCTAACTTAAATATAATTAAAATAAATCTAAATAAAACCTACTATTAATAACTAAATAATTCCTATTTAAAACTAAATACTTACCTATAAAATAAACCCTAAGCTAGCTACAATATAAATTATAGTTACATTGTATCTAGCTTAGGTTTTATTTTTATTTCACAGGCAAGTTTGTATTTATTTTAACTAGGTAGAATAGTTACTAAATATTTATTAACTATTTACTAACTACCTAGCTAAAGTAAATACAAATTTACCTGTAAAATAAAACCTAACCTGTCTTACAATAAAACCTAACCTTACACTACAATTAAATAAATTACCTAAATTAAATACAATTACCTAAATTACAAAAAAACAAAAACACTAAATTACACAAAATAAAAAAAGATATTTAAACTAATTACACCTAATCTAATAGCCCTATCAAAATAAAAAAGCCCCCCAAAATAAAAAAAAACCCTAGCCTAAACTAAACTACCAATAGCCCTTAAAAGGGCCATTTGCGGGGCATTGCCCCAAAGAAATCAGCTCTTTTACCTGTAAAAAAAAAATATACAAACAACCCCCCAACAGTAAAACCCACCACCCACACAACCGACCCCCCAAATAAAATCTAATAAAATAGCTCTTTTTCAATTGCCCAAACCCTAATCTAAAAATAAAACCCACCCAATAAACCCTTAAAAAAACCTAACACTAACCCCCGAGGATCCACTTACAGTTTTGAAGACCGGACATCCATCCTAAACGAAGCCGGGAGAAGTCTTCATCCAAGCGGCAAAAAGTCCTCAACGAAGCTGGGAGAAGTCTTCATCCAAGCCGGCAGAAGTGGTCCTCCAGACGGGCAGAATTCTTCATCCAGATGGCATCTTCTATCTTTATCTATCTGGCGCGTAGTGTGTCCATCTTCAAGACATCCGGTGCGGAGCATCCTCTTCCATCAAAGTCTTCTTCCAGAATGAAGGTTACTTTAAGTGACGTCATTCAGGATGGCGTCCCTTTAATTCCGATTGGCTGATAGAATTCTATCAGCCAATCGGAATTAAAGGTGAAAAAATCCTATTGGCTGATGCCATCAGCCAATAGGATTGAGCTTCAATCCTATTGGCTGATCCAATCAGCCAATAGGATTGAGCTTGCATTCTATTGGCTGATAGAATGCGAGCTCAATACTATTGGCTATCAGCCAATTGGAATTAAAGGGATGCCATCTTGAATGACGTCACTTAAAGGAACTTTCATTTATGGAAGAAGACTTCGATGGAAGAGGATGCTCCGCACTGGATGTCTTGAAGATGGACCCGCTCTGCGCCGGATGGATGAAGATAGAAGATGCCACCTGGATGAAGAATTCTGCCCGTCTGGAGGACCACTTCTGCCGGCTTGGATAAAGACTTCTCCCAGCTTCGTTGAGGACTTTTTGCCGCTTGGATGAAGACTTCTCCCGGCTTTGTTTAGGATGGATGTCCGGTCTTCAAAACTGTAAGTGGATCTTCGGGGGTTAGTGTTAGGTTTTTTTAAGGGTTTATTGGGTGGGTTTTATTTTTAGATTAGGGTTTGGGCAATTGAAAAAGAGCTAAATGCCCTTTTAAGGGCAATGCCCATACAAATGTCCTTTTCAGCTTTTTTTAGTTAGAATTTTATTTGGGGGTTGGTTGTGTGTGGTGGATTTTACTGTTGGGGGGTATTTGTATTTTTATTTACAGGTAAAAGTGCTGATTTCTTTGGGGCAATTCCCCACAAAAGGCCCATTAAAGGGCTATTGGTAGTTTAGTTTAGGCTAAGGTTTTTTTTTATTTTGGGGGGCTTTTTTATTTTGATAGGGCTATTAGATTAGGTGTAATTAGTTTAAATATCTGATAATTTATTTTTTATTTTGTGTAATTTAGTGGTTTTCTTTTGTAATTTAGGTAATTGTATTTAATTTAGGTAATTTATTTAATTGTAGTGTAAGGTTAGGTGTTAGTGTAGGACAGGTTAGGTTTTATTTTACAGGTAAATTTGTATTTATTTTAACTAGGTAGTTAGTAAATAGTTAATAACTATTTAGTAACTATTCTACCTAGTTAAAATAAATACAAACTTGCCTGTAAAATAAAAATAAACCCTAAGCTAGCTACAATGTAACTATTACTTATATTGTAGCTAGCTTAGGGTTTATTTTACAGATAAGTATTTAGTTTTAAATAGGAATTATGTAGGTAATGATAGTAGGTTTTATTTATATTTATTTTAATTATATTTAAGTTAGGGGTGTTAGGGTTATGGTTAGACTTAGGTTTAGGGGTTAATACATTTAGTATGGTGGCGGCGACGTTAGGGGTTAATAAATGTAGGTAGGTTGCGGTGATGTTAGGGGCAGCAGATTAGGGGTTAATAATATTTAACTAGTGTTTGCGAGGCGGGAGTGCGGCGGTTTAGGGGTTAATATGTTTATTCTAGTGGCGTCGATGTCCTTAGCAGCAGATTAGGGGTTAATAATTTTATTTTAGTGTTTGCGATGCAGGAGGGCCTCGGTTTAGGGGTTAATAGGTTGTTTATGGGTATTTTTTAGCACTTTAGTTATGAGTTTTATGTTACAACTTTGTAGCGTAAAACTCATAATTACTGACTTTAGATTGCATTATGAATCTTGCGGGATAGGCTGTACCGCTCACTTTTTGGCCCCCCAGAAAAAGCTTGTAATATCGGCGCTATGGAAGTCCCATTGAAAAAAGACTTTACGCAAACTGCGTAAGTTAATTTGCGTTAAGGCCAAAAAAGTGTGCGGTGCCCCTAAACCTGCAAGACTCGTAATAGCAGCGGTAGTGAAAAAAAAGCAGCGCTTTGAGCCTTAATACTGCTTTTTCACTCATACCGCAAAACTCGTAATCTAGCCAAATAAACATTAAATTACGAAAAATAAAAAACACTAAGCTTACAAAAAATAATAAACGAAATTATCGAAAGTAAAAAAATACACCTAATCTAATTGCCCTATAAAGCCCCCAAAATAAAAACACCCCCTAGCCTGCAATAAACGACCAATAGCCCTTAAAAGGGCTTTTTGTAGGGCATTGCCCTAAGTTAAACAGCTTTTACCTGTAAAAAAAATTATAAAATCCCCCTAACAGTAAAGGGCTTTTGAAAATGAGCTAAATGCCCTTCTAAGGGCAATGAAAAAGAGCTGAATACCCTTCTAAGGGCAATGAAAAAGAGCTGAATGCACTTTTAAGGACAATGCCCATACAAATGCCATTTTAGGGGCAATGGGTAGCTTAGGTTTTTTTAGAGTTAGTTTTTTTTTATTTTGGGTGATTGGCTGGGTGGTGGCTTTACTGTTGGGGGGATTTTGTATTTTTTTCCAGGTTAAAGAGCTGTTTAACTTAGAGCAATGCCCTAGAAAAGGCCATTTTAAGAGCTATTAGTAGTTTATTGTAGACTAGGGGGTGTTTTTAGGGGTTAATAACTTTATTATAGTAGCAGTGATGTTGGGGAGCGGCAGATTAGGGGGTTAATAACTTTTATTAATGTTGGCGATGTCATGAGCGGCAGATTAGGGGTTAATAACTTTATTTAGGTGTCAGCGATGTCGGGGGTAGCAGATTAGGGGTGTTTAGACTTGGGGTTTATGTTAGGGTGTTAGGTTTAAACTTAACTTGTTTTCCCATAGACAGTAATGGGGTTGCGTTACGGAGCTTTTCATTCCGCACTTCAGGTGTTAGATTTTTTCTAACACTCTCTCCCCATTGATGTCTATGGGGGAAAACGTGCACGAGCACGTCAAAGCAGCCCTTGTTTTTTTTTTTTGCGGTATGGAGCTTAACACCACTATATCGCACACCCAATGAGGCTTTTCAGTAACTTGTAATGGCAGCGCTACGGAGGGTGAAATAACGCAACTTTTTTGGCGTTAGTTTTGCACCCTGTTTAGCACAAATCTAGGTGTATATTATTTAATTGCAGGCCATGATGGTTGATGCCTAACGTATATTTCATTTGACAAAAAAAAGATTTATGGCAAACTACAAGAGCACAAATTGATACCATCTTTTATATTCATATGACCAGTAAATCATGTATTAAATATAATTTTCTAAATATAGTTCAGATCCAGTAAACTTTCAGAACAAACAGTAAAGTATATTTGGATGTGAAACAGTCGAGTTTTTTGTCGCAATATGTCAAGTTTTAGTCTATCTTAAAAAAATGTATATCGAAGATGTAATTAGGCTTATCATACTGATTGAAAGATACCTCCATTAGAAGCTAAATCAGCTGCAGTTTCCAAATAACACAGTGATTCATCCATTCTGATGTGACACCAACCTGCCTTAAACAAGACGGACAACAGTAATGATAAATATTGAAACACGAATACTACATATCTCCATTTAATTGTTTCCTTGCATGTAAGTAACATCCATCACACTGGTAGTTACAGAAAAGATATATTACCCTTAATGCTAGTTGTTTATTTTTTTAATTGCAGTACGTCATCAAAGCAGAATTACACAGATGTTTTATTGTTCTTTATTTTAGTACATTTAGTCTGTGTCCAGTTCTAGTTTAAAGGCAATGTCATTTTACAGCTGTAAGCAACAAACTGGTTTGGATAAAAACAAAATAACTTATGTGTGTGGAAAACTACAACATATTTTATGAGGCATTAAACACTTTGACATTGCAATATCAATCTATACTATAATCGTGTTTGTAACGCGTCCATTGGTGTCGCCAGTTGCGCACACATCCTCAAAGGAATGTTGGCTGCGCGAGGCAGCTAAAAAATGTTGGCTGCGCGCGCAGCCAAAAGAATCCACCTGCATGCAGCGTAGGCAAACCCGAAGCCTTAAAAAAAAAAAAATCCAACCGTCCTGACGAAATAACTAAAAAAACACGTAACCGCCCGCAAGAAATAAAAATAAAAACACGTAACCGCACGAAGTATAACAAAGAAAAAACTAACCCTGCACGAAGTATTAACAAACACCTAAACCGTCAACCCCCACATCGCAAATTAATAAAGTTATTAACCCCTAAACCGCAAATAACATAATTAAAATATTAACCCCTAAACTGCCAAACCCCCACATCGCAATAAACCTATTTAACCTATTAACTCTTAAACTGCCAACCTCCCACATCACAATAAATCTAATTAACCTATTAACCCCTAAACCGCCAAACGCCCACATCACAATAACCCTAATTAGCCTATTAACCCCTAAACCGCCAAACCCCTACATTGCAATAATCCTAATTAATATATTAACTCCTATACTGCCAACCCCCTTACAATGCAAATAACCTAACACCCCCTAAATTAATCCCAATTACAACTAAATTACAATTAAAATGAAAAAAAAAACTAACATTAAATTACAAAAAAATAAAAAAAAAGTCTAACATTACAGAAAAAAAATAAAGAAAATTATCAAAAAAAAATTATACCTAATTCCTAGGAAAATAAAAAAGCCCCCCCAAATTAAAAACACCCCCTAATCTAAACTACCAATAGCCCTTAAAAGGGCCTTTTGTAGGGCATTACCCTAAGTAAAACATTACCCCCGCTAACAGTAACCCCCCACCCACTTAAATCCCCAAAATATAAAAAATGGGCATTTGTATGGGCATTCAGCTCTTTTACTACCCTTAAAAGGGCAATCGGCTCTTTTTCAAGACAAAAAAATCCTAATCTAAAAAAAACACCCCAAAAATTAAAATGAGAGCCTAAACCTAAGCCCCAAATAGATACTCACTGTGCCTGAAGTCTGGCGGAGAAGACAGATCCATCATCTTCTATCTTCATCTGGAGTGAAGGCAGCGTGGAGAGGAGATGCGGAGCTGTGTTCCTGATGCCTGTATCCTCAGCAGTGGTCCTCAAGAACGGCGGTCCTCGGCGGCATATGGAGGCTCCTCTTCATGCGATCATCCATCGCACACTGAAGATTGAATGCAGGTACCCCATATTTATTGGGGTACCTTGCATTCCTATTGGCTGAAATTTTGAAATCAGCCAATAGTATGAGAGCTACTGAAATCTTATTGCCTAATTTGAACAGCCAATAGGATTTCAGTAGCCCTAATCCTATTGGCTGATTTTAAAATTTCAGCCTATAGGAATGCAAAGTACCCCAAATTAATTGCGGTACCTTGCATTCAATCTTCAGTCTACGACGGACATTGGATGAAGAGGAGCCTCTATGCCGCTGAGGACCGCCGCAGCCGAGGACTGCCGCTTAGCTTAGTTTATTTTTTTCCTTAATTTTTTATTTTTTATATTTGTAACTTTAGATTGGGGGTTTGTATTTTTTAAACATAGACTGCCCTCTGGGCTGGCTTATCACCTAGTTATAAATATAACTACATAAATTGCACGTAGAAAAAATATTGTGTTATAAATACATATTTTTTTTAATTTTATTTCCTTTTCTTGAAATTGATTTTGGAAAATTGTGAGATTTCTAATTAGACTCCATACTTAACACTGCTATATCCCACACATTGGCTGCATACTATAGTGCCCCATTTATAGCTCCATCTATTTGACCTCAGCCAAATCTTTTCAAATATAACATGTAATCAGGGTATCATATGTTTTTATTTGCAATCAATGGAAATTTTAAACACTGGGACATTTTTCTCTCTGTAACCCCTCCTGATTGCAATCTAGTTTTAAAAACCACCCCTACACAGGTGTTATAAAATGGGCTGGAATATAAGATGACATTTCTTATTGAAAAATAAATTCAAGAGAAGAAAGAAATACACTGAAAATAGCATGCCAGTAAAGGGATGATTTTAATTTCTGTTGTATCTGAATCATGACAGTGTAATGTTAGGTGGACTATCCCTTTGCGCTATCATATTAAGATTATATTGAATCAAACATAAATTCGGATTTTAAAATATTACACTGTGTGTGCTAATGTCAGCATCAATGTTTATCTTTATTACTAATTTCACATATACAAACTTTCAAAGTATAATACACAATTTAAATTAACAATACACAATGCAACAAATGGCATTTACAAGTTCTGATGAGTGATCAATGACAAGTATCAAGCAATTTGATTAGTTAGTGATAGTTTATAATGTGTATTTGAATCAGATTAGCTGATGTCATAAGTCATGTGATTATGCATATTCCAATCAAAAGTGGTTGAAAATTCACTAGTATGTGGGTTGTTTAGGAGTTTGTGTTATAATTGGTGCGAAAAGTGTTGAGTCAAATTTGGCGAAAAGTGGAGAGTGTTACTTGTATTACATGGCTTAAACATGGTTTCAAAAAAATAAAAAGGAAGTTAGATATATTATGTTGTGTATTTATTTCATTTTTATCTCTATATCTATTAGTACAAGTTTGGGGAAAAACTTTGCAACAAATTTGGAGAAATAATATTGTCCCCTTGCTTTGTAATGAGAGACAAAGTTGTAACATACTCCTTAAGTAGTAATGTATTTTTCATTTTTATCCCTATATCTACTAGTGCACCAAATGTGAAGCAATAAAAGCAAGCATCGATCTGCGTCGGATTGAGATCGTGGGATCGTATATTACATCACATTTGCCGATCTTGACGCTTTGATAAATATGCCCCCATATATATACCGATTGTTTTACTACTTAACGGCTAGATTACGAGTTTTGTCGGTAAAGCTGTGCATTGCTAACGCTCAGTTCCAGCTCACCGCTCACCTACAAACAACGCTGGTATTACAGGTTTTTTTCAACCCGGCATTAGCCTCTAAAAAGTGAGCGGAGAGCAAAATTTAGCTCCACATCTCACCTCAATAACAGCGTTGCTTATGGTAGCGGTGAGCTGGCTAAACGTGCTTGTGCACGATTTCCCCATAGGAAACAATGGGGCAGATTCGGCGGGAAAAAAACCCTAAAACCTGCAAAAAAGCAGCGTTCAGCTCCTAACGTAGCCCCATTGTTTCCTATGGGGAAATACATTTTATGTCTGCACCTAACACCCTAACATGAACCCCGAGTCTAAACACCCCTAATCTTACACTTATGAACCCCTAATCTGCTGCCCCCAACATCGCCGACACCTACAATATAGTTATTAACCCCTAATCTTCCCCCCAACGTCGCCGCAACTATATTAAATTTATTAACCCCTAATCTGCCACCGCCAACATCACCACCACTATAATAAAGTTATTAACCCCTAAACCTAAGTCTAACCCTAATCCTAACACTCCCCTAACTTACATATAATTTAAATACATCTAAATAAATTTACTAGTATTAACTAAATTATTCCTAGTTAAAACTAAATACTTACCTGTAAAATAAACCCTAAGCTAGCTACAATATAACTAATAGTTACATTATAGCTATCTCAGGGTTTATTTTTATTTTACAGGCAACTTATTTATTTTAACTAGGTACAATAGCTATTAAATAGTTATTAACTATTTAATAACTACCTAGCTAAAATCAATACAAATTTATCTGTAAAATAAACCCTAACCTAAGTTACAATTACACCTAACACTACACTATAATTAAATGAATTACCTAAACTAACTACAATTAATTACAATTAAATAAACTAAAGTACGAAAAAAACAAACACTAAATTACAGAAACTAAAAAAATAATTACAAATTTTTAAACTAATTACTCCTAATCTAATCCCCCTAATAAAATAAAAAAGCCCCCCAAAATAAAGAAATTCCCTACCCTATACTAAATTACAAGTAGCCCTTAAAAGGGCCTTTTGCGGGGCATTGCCCCAAAGTAATCAGTTCTTTTACCTGTAAAAAAAAATACAATACCCCCCAACATTAAAACCCACCACCCACACACCCAAACCTACTCTAAAACCCACCCAATCCCCCCTTAATAAAACCTAACACTACCCCCTTGAAGATCACCCTACCTTGAGATGTCTTCACCCAGCCGGGCACAAGTGGTCCTCCAGAGGGGCAGAAGTCCTCATCCGATCCGGACAGAAGAGGACCTCCAGACGGCCAGAAGTCTTCATCCAGGCGGCATCTTCTATCTTCATCCATCTGGAGCGGAGCGGGTCCATCTTGAAGCCAGATGAGGCGGAGCATCCATCCAGACCGACGACTACCCGACGAATGATGGTTCCTTTAAATGACGTGATCCAAGATGGCGTCCCTTGAATTCCGATTGGCTGATAGGATTCTATCAGCCAATCGGAATTAAGGTAGGAAAAATCCCATTGGCTGATGCAATCAGTCAATAGAATTGAGCTTGCATTCTATTGGCTGATTGGAACAGCCAATAGAATGTGAGCTCAATCCTATTGGCTGATTGGATCAGCCAATAGGATTAAACTTCAATTCTATTAGCTGATTGCATCAGCCAATAGGATTTTCCTACTTCAATTCCAATTGGCTGATAGAATCCTATCAGCCAATCGGAATTCAAGGGATGCCATCTTAGATTATGTCATTTAAAGGAACCTTCATTCATCGGGTAGTCGTCGGTCTGGATGGATGCTCCACATCGGCTGGCTTCAAGATGGACCTGCTCCGCTCCGGATGGATGAAGATAGAAGATGCCGCCTGGATGAAGACTTCTGCCTGTCTGGAGGTCCTCTTCTACCCGGATCAGATGAAGACTTCTGCCCCTCTGGAGGACCACTTGTGCCCGGCTGAATGAAGACATCTCAAAGTAGGGTGATCTTCAAGGGGTTAGTGTTAGGTTTTATTAAGGGGGGATTGGGTGGGTTTTAGAGTAGGGTTGGGTGTGTGGGTGGTGGGTTTTAATGTTGGGGGGCTATTGTATTTTTTTTTACAGGTAAAAAAGCTGATTACTTTGGGGCAATGCCCCGCAAAAAGCCCTTTTAAGGGCTATTTGTAATTTAGTGTAGGGTAGGGGTTTTTTTTTATTTTGGGGGGCTTTTTTATTTTATTAGGGGGATTAGATTAGGTGTAATTAGTTTAAAAATGTGTAATTTTTTTTTTTTTTTTCCTGTAATTTTGAGGGTTTTTTTCGCAGTTTAGTTTATTTAATTTAATTGTATTTAATTGTAGTTAGTTTAGGTAATTAATTTAATTATAGTGTAGTGTTAGGTATAATTGTAACTTAGGTTAGAGTTTATTTTACAGGTAAATTTGTACTTATTTTAGCTAGGTAGTTATTAAATAGTTAATAACTATTTCATAACTATTGTACCTAGTTAAAATAAATACAAAGTTGCCTGTAAAATAAAAATAAACCCTAAGATGGCTGCAATGTAATTATTAGTTATAGTTTAGCTAGCTTAGGGTTTATTTTACAGGTAAGTATTTAGTTTTAAATAGGAATAATTTAGGTAATAATAGTAATTTTATTTTGTTTTATTTAAATTATATTTAAGTTAGGGGGTGTTAGGGTTAGACTTAGGTTTAGGGGTTAATAAATTTAGTATAGTGGCGGCAAAGTTGGGGGCGGCAGATTAGGGGGTTAATAAATGTAGGTAGGTGTTGGCGATGTTAGGGACAGCAGATTAGGGCTTAATAATATTTAACTAGTGTTTGCTAGTTTAGGGGTAAATACATTTATTTTAGTGACGGCAGATTAGGGGTTAAAAACTTTATTTAAGTGTTTGCGATGGTGGGGGGGGGCTCGGTTTAGGGGGTAATAGGTAGTTTATGGGTGTTAGTGTACTTTTTAGCACTTTAGTTAAGAGTTTTATGTTACAGCGTTAGCCCATAAAACTCTTAACTACTTGACAGGAGAGGGTCTTGACAGGAGACGGTGTACCGCTCACTTTTTCCAAGACTCGTAATATCGGCGTTAGGAAAATCCCATTAAAAAGATAGGATACGCAATTGACGTAAGGAGATTTGCGGTATGTTAAAATCGCGGAAAAAAGGCTAACGCAAAACTCGTAATCTAGGTGTAAGGATTTTAAGTGTGGTTTTATATGTCTTTTTTCCGATTTTATTTGTTAACTTAATAAAAGTTAAATTTTTTATTTTATTTTCCCACAAACTTATTTAACATATAAGCTGTTATTGTATTACCAGCTAAATTAGCTGTTAGTGATTACACAACCCAGAGTGCTATTTGTGTATTCTTTTCTTGCATAGGTTCGTTCTACTCTAGTATCTGTACATCTCTAAATATGTATATGTATGCATGTATTTACATATATATATATATATATTTATTTATGTATTTATATGTGTATATCTGTATTTACAGATTTATATACACATATAAACACATAATAGACATACTCTATATGTATTTACTGTATATATTTCACATTCCAATGTGCTGCAGATAGCAGAATATGTTCTTTGTATTTGTAAATATATATTCCTATCTCTTTCTCTCTCTCTCTCTCTATACACCCATATAAAATCATGTATTTTTATAGGTATAGATATATATTGTACCAAAATACCATCATTTATATATAGAAAAACATATTTATGAATAAATAGAACATATTCTTGTATGGGAAGAACATTGGAATGTGAAATATTCATATTTTCATGACAATATGCGATCGGGTTTGCACGTGAGTATAATGCTAGGTTTTTCTCTCTTTAACTCTTAAATAATAAAAGCAGATTTATGAAATTGATGCCTCCTTTGCTTGTTTTTCTTTTTTTTCAGTTGTTCCTTGCATTCATAATTTAAGTTATGTTTAATTACCATAAAAGCAGACTAAAATATATCAACTGACACATGAAAATGCACATAGGTCCCTGCTCCAATTCTTGTTCACAATTTGTTTGTTGCAGTTGTAATTATGAAAGTGAGCAGAAGGCTTTTATTGGTTGCTAAGCCATGGCTTGATACCAAATAACAATGGCCAGTGAGTTGTCTGCTAAAAAATATATACAATCATTATAATGCAGATCATATTATTATGGCTGCATTAAAGTTTAAAGGACCACTAAACTAAAAACTTAACCCACATAAAGGGCTAGAATACAAGTGGAGCATAAAATATCGCTTTTGCAAAAACTGCCTAGTGGAGTTATTTTATTAAAAAATAAAAAATCTACAATTTTTATTTTTTAATGCAATACACACCACTGTATTTTGAGAGCATTTGGGGCACATTTATAAAATTTACCAGAGATTGGATCTCTGGTTAATTTTATAAGCGCCAATTGCTACCATTTGTAATGGATGATTATTTATCACATACCCATAAACGGGCAAATGTGCCCGTTTGCAGGTGCGGGATAAAGTAACGCTTCACTTGTAATCTAGCCCAAAATGTTTCAATACTGAATTTATAACATTATTGCAATATACATTCACAATTTTGCTGCTACAAAGTACATCTGAAAACTTTGCTTGTTCCACTTTCTCCCAATGAAACTTGGATTAACAGTTGGCTAGATTACAAGTTTTGTTGGTAATGGTGTGCGATGCTAACAAGCATTTTATTC
This sequence comes from Bombina bombina, assembly GCF_027579735.1. NCBI lineage: Eukaryota > Metazoa > Chordata > Amphibia > Anura > Bombinatoridae > Bombina > Bombina bombina. Next base: position 688,443,047 of record NC_069501.1, on the reverse strand, counting down.
TCACCGCTCACTTAAGACAGCGCTGGTATTACGGGTTTTTACAAACCCAGCGTTAGCCACAGAAAAGTGAGCGGAGAGCAAAATTTTGCTCCACATCTCACCTCAATATCAGCGCTGCTTACGTTAGCGGTGAGCTGGCAAAATGTGCTTTTGCACAATTTTCCCATAGGAATAAATGGGGGAGAGTCGGCTGAAAAAAACCTAACACCTGCAAAAAAGCAGCGTTCAGCGCCTAATGCAGCCCCATTGATTCCTATGGGGAAAGAAAATTTACGTTTTTACCTAACACCCTAAGATGAACCCCAAGTCTAAACACCCCTAATCTTGCACTTATTAACCCCTAATCTGCCGTCCCTGACATCGCCGACACTTACATTATATTATTAACCCCTAATCTGCCGCTCCGGACACTGCCGCCACCTACATTATACTTATGAACTCCTAATCTGCTGCCCCCAACATTGCCGACACCTACATTATATTTATTAACCCCTAATCTGCCGTCCCCAATGTCGCCACAACCTACCTACAATTATTAACCCTTAATCTGCCGCCCCAAACGTCGCCACCACTATATTAAATTTATTAACCCCTAAAACTAAGGCTAACCCTAACCTCCCCTAACTTAAATATAATTTAAATAAATCTAACTAAAATTACTACAATTAAAGGGACATTAAACACTTTGAGATGGTAATATAAAATGATAAATTGTATATATAAAACAACTTTAATTATTTATTTTGTCCTCTTTGCCTGTAATTCCATTCTGAAATTGTGAGCTTTTCAGTTCCTGTTAGAAATGGAAGTACAGAACACTGCTAAATCCAGCACAGCCATTGGCTGCACACTCTAGTGACTTATTTATAACTGTCCCTAATTGGCCACAGCAGAGAAGGTAACACAAGTTACAACATGGCAGCTCCCAGTGTTTTATAGACACTAAAACATTGCACTTATTTTGTCACTTTTTAAACAACTAATGAAACTTTAAAAAATACATCTACATGTTACTCATGGACTAATCTTTTCTTTGAATGCATCATTCTATCTAGAATGTATTTAGTGTTTAATGTCCCTTTAACTAAATTATTCCTATTTAAAACTACATGCTTACCTATAAAATAAACCCTAAGATAGCTACAATATAACTAATAGTTACATTGTATCTATCTCAGGGTTTATTTTTATTTTACAGGCAACTTTGTATTTATTTTAACAAGGTACAATAGTTATTAAATAGTTATTAACTATTTAATAGCTACCTAGTTAAAATAAAGACAATTTTACCTGTAAAATAAAACCTAACCTAAGTTACAATTACACCTAACACTACACTATAATTAAATTAATTCCCTAAATTAACTACAATTAAATAAAATTATCTAAAGTATGAAAAAAAACCCCACTAAATTACAGAAAATAATAAAATAATTACAATTTTTTAAAACTAATTACACCTAATCTAATCCCCCTAATTAAATAAAAAAAGCCCCCCAAAATAATAAAAAGCCCTACCCTATACTAAATTACAAATAGCCCTTAAAAGGGCCTTTTGCGGGGCATTGCCCCAAAGTAATCAGCTCTTCTACCTGAAAAAAAGTACAATACTCCCCAACATTAAAACCCACCACCCACACACCCAACCCTACTCTAAGTCTTCATCCAAGCTGGGAATAAGAGGTCCTCCAGACGGGCAGAAGTCTTCATCCAGACGGCATCTTCTATCTTCATCCATCTGGCGCGGAGCAGGTCCATCTTCAAGACATCCGACGCGGAGCATTCTCTTATGTCTTCATCCGACGACTGAATGAAGGTTCCTTTAAATGACGTCATCCAAGATGGCTTCCCTTCGATTCCGATTGACTGATAGAATTCTATCAGTCAATCGGAATTAAGGTAGAAAAAATCCTATTGGCTGATGCAATCAGTCAATAGGGTTGAACTTGAATCCTATTGGCTGATTGGAACACCCAGTAGGATTGAGCTCGCATTCTATTGGCTGATTGGAACAGCCAATAGAATTTTTTTCTACCTTAATTCCGATTGGCTGATTCTATATTTCTATGTTTCTAAGATGGACCCGCTCCGCACCGGATGGATGAAGATAGAAGATGCCATCTAGATGAAGACTTCTGCCCGTCTGGAGGACCTCTTCTTCCCGGCTTGGATGAAGACTTCTGCCCGTCTGGAGGATTACTTCACCCGGCTTCATTGAGGACTTTGGCCCGGTTGGGTGAAGACTTCTCAAGGTAGGGTGATCTTCAAGGGGTTAGTGTTAGGTTTTATTAAGGGGGCATTGGGTGGGTTTTAGAGTAGGGTTGGGTGTGTGGGTGTTGGGTTTTAATGTTGGGGGGGTATTGTACTTTTTTTACAAGTAAAAGAGCTGATTACTTTGGGGCAATGCCCCGCAAAACACCCTTTTAAGGGCTATTTGTAATTTAGTATAGGGTAGGGATTTTTATTATTTTGGGGGGCTTTTTTATTTTATTAGGGGGGTTAGATTAGGTGTAATTAGCTTAAAAAAACTTGTAATTATTTTATTATTTTCTGTAATTTAGTTTTTTTTTCTTCCGTACTTTAGATAATTTTATTTAATTGTATTTAATTGTAGTTAATTTAGGGAATTAATTTAATTATAGTGTAGTGTTAGGTGTAATTGTAACTTAGGTTAGGTTTTATTTTACAGGTATATTTGTATTTATTTTAACTAGTCAGCTATTAAATAGTTAATAACTATTTAATAACTATTCTACTTAGTTAAAATAAATACTAACTTGCCTGTAAAATAAAAATAAATCCTAAGCTAGCTACAATGTAACTATTAGTTATTTTGTAGCTAGTTTCGGGTTTATTTTATAGGTAAGTATTTCGTTTTAAATAGGAATAATTTAGTTAATTGTAGTAATTTTATTTAGATTTATTTAAATTATATTTAAGTAAAGGGGTGTTAGGGTTAGGGTTAGACTTAGATTTAGGGGTTAATACATTTAGTATAGTGGTGGCGACATTGGGAGTTGCAGATTAGGGGTTAATAAAATTTAACTAATGTTTGCAAGGCGGGAGTGCGGCGGTTTAGGGGTTAATATGTTTATTATAGTGGCGGTGATGTCCGGTTTGGCAGATTAGGGGTTAAAAATTGTATTTTAGTGTTTGCGATGTGGGGGGGGGCTCAGTTTAGGGGTTAATAGGTAGTTTATGGGTGTTAGTGTACTTTTTAGCACTTTAGTTAAGAGTTTTATGCTACGGGGTTAGCCCATAAAACTCTTAAATACTGACTTTAAAATGCGGTACCAGGCTTGACAGGAGAGGGTGTACCGCTCACTTTTTGGAAGACTTGTAATACCGGCGTTAGGCAAATCCCATTGAAAAAATAGGATACGCAATTGATGTAAGTGGATTTGCGGTATTTTTGAGTCTGGCCAAAAAAGTGAGCGGTACACCTGTGACTGCAAGGCTCGTAATACCAGCGGGCGTTAAAAAGCAGTGTTGGGACCTCTCAACGCTGCTTTTTAAGGCTAACGCAAGACTCGCAATCTAGCCGAGTGTTAATTAATTTTCTGTGAAACTAATGTTTTTATCCCTCTCCAGTCATTTGCTCTCTCATTTGCTCAGTGGATTATCAGTTTTTCATTAACAATCATGATTGTAAAAGCATACTTTACAATAACAGTGTGTATATGTAGCTATAAGATGGATATTATCTATCTATCGGGTTCTTGTAAAGTGTGGCTATTCACCCGTAAGGGTCTCAAGGCGCTGAGGGTTGCAGTTCAGTTGAAGATCCAGGTCTTGAGGTCCTTTCTGAACTTAGTTAGGGTGGTAGCTTGTCTGAGGTGCAGCAGGAGGGTGTTCCAAGTTTTGGCTGCCAGATGAGAGAAGGATCTGCCTACCTCTGTGGTTTTCCTGATGCGGGGGATGACAGCGAGGGCTTGGTCGGCCGATCGAAGTTGTCTGGTAGGGGCGTAGAAGGTAACGCGGTGGTTCAAGTATTCGGGACTTATGTTGTGGAGGGCCTTGAATGCGTGGGTGAGAAGCTTGAAGGTTATTCTTTTGTTGATGGGGAGCCAGTGCAGGTCCCGCAGGTGTTTGGTGATGCGGCATTGACGAGGGATGTCAAGGATTAGTCTGGCCGAGGAGTTCTGGATGTGCTGTAGTCTCTTTTGGAGCTTGATGGTGGTGCCGGCGTAGTGTGTGTTACCATAGTCCAGTTGGCTGCTGATGAGGGTGTGAGTGACAGTCTTCCTGGTCTTGGTTGGGATCCATTTGAAGATCTTTTGCAGCAGGTGAAGTGTGTGGAAGCATGCAGAAGAGACGGCGTTGATTTGCCGGTCCATGGAGAGCGATGAGTCCAAGATGACGCCTAGATTTCGTGCATGGTCGGTGGGGGTTGGAGGGTGTCCGAGGGCTGTGGGCCACCATGAATTATTCCAAGCGGATGTGGTGGGACCGAGGAGGAGGACTTCGGTCTTGTCTGCATTCAGCTTTAGGCAGTTGTAGTGTATCCAGGTGGCGACTGCTGTCAGCCCTTCATGGACGTTTATCTTGGCAGTGGTGGGGTCACTGGTGAGTGAGATGATTAGCTGGGTGTCGTCGGTGTAGGAGACGATGTTGAGGTTGTGTCGTCGGGCGATGGCAGAGAGAGGGGCCATGTAGATGTTGAATAGGGTGGGGCTCAGCGAAGAGCCTTGTGGTACACCGCAGCTGATTTCTGTGGGCTTGGAGGTGAAGGGTGGGAGTCTAACTTTCTGGGTTCTGCCGGTGAGGAAGGAGGTGATCCATTTGAGGGCTTTGTCGCATATGCCGGCATTGTGTAGTCGGTTGCGGAGGGTGAGGTGGGAGACAGTGTCGAATGCTGCTGAGAGGTCTAGGAGAATGAGGGCGGCGGTCTCTCCTAGGTCGAGTAGGGCGAGGATGTCATCTGTGGTGGCGAGGAGGGCGGTCTCGGTGCTGTGGTTGCTCCTGAAACCAGATTGGGAGGGTCCAGGGTGTGGTTGGCTTCGATGTAGTCAATGAGTTGCGCATTGATGGACTTCTCGATGACTTTGGCCGCAAAGGGGAGCAAAGAGATTGGGCGGTAGTTCTTCGGATCATTGGGGTCAGCCGTGGGTTTTTTCAGTAGGGGTTTTAATTCTGCAGGCTTCCAGTTATCCGGGAAGGTGCCGGTTTCAATGGAGCAGTTGATGGTGCTGCAGAGCTCAGGGGCGATGGTGTCACCCGCTTTGTTGAAAATGTGATGCGGGCATGGGTCCAAGAGTGCTCCGGAGTTGATTGATCTCATGATTCTGATGGTGTCCTCTGTGGTGAGGGGGCTCCAGATGGTCAGTGGGGGGTATGCGGTGGTGTATTTGGGTGAGGTATCAGTGGGAGTTGGTGGGTAGGCGGTGGTGGGTGAGTTCTGGGGCACGAAGCTGTCATAGATGTCGATGATCTTGCGGTGGAAGTACATTGCGATGTTATTGCAGAGGTCCTGGGAGGGCGGGATGTCGTTGGTGTTGCTGTTGGGATTGGAGAATTCCTTGATGACTGTTAATAGCTCCTTGCTGTTGTGGACGTTGGCATTGATTCTATTTTGGATGGCTGACTTCTTGGTGGTTTTGATGAGGTGGTGGTGGGTAGTGATGGCTTCTTTGTAGGCTGTTTTATTTGAGGGGGTCTTGCTGGTTCTCCAGGTCGATTCCAATCGCCTGCAGTGGCGTTTGGAGTCCTGGAGGGCAGGGGTAAACCAACTAGCCTTGTTGGTGGGTTGGGGGTTGGACAGTTTCTTGAGAGGGGCAAGGGTGTTGGCGCAGTCTGTGAGCCAGTGGTGGAGGTTGCGGGCGGAGGAGTTGGCATCTGTGGAGGTAGCTGGGGGGCACTTGTTCAGGGTGGAGACATATGTGTTTGTTTCAGCACTTGTTTAATAATGTATTATTAATTAAGTTTAAACAGTGCTAAATCACCTTATGGGAAAGTAAAATAGCAGGGCTACCCTAATTTCTTTCTTTAACTACACATGTGCAAGCAAAAAATCATGGGCAAATCCTCTATATGTGTGTTTAGGTTGTGATGTGTTATCAATGGTCATTTTGCTCTGGGAAATCAGTGAAAAGAAAAGAAACATAAAACAATATACTCATCTGATAAAAAAAATTAGTCATTGCAAACTTATCACATATTAAAGGGACAAGAAACCCAAACTTTTTCTTTCAAGATTCATATAGAACACACAATTTTAAACAACTTTCTAATTTACTTCTATTATCAAATGTTCTTCTTTTTTTGTATATTTTGTTGAAAAGCAGAAATGTAAGCGAAAGAGCCCTATATGGTAACAGTCTTGCAGAAATGTTATCCATTTGTAAGAACACTAGATGGCAGCACTATTTCCTGCAATGTAGTGCACTGGGCACCTACTTAGTTATATCTTCAACAAAGAATACCATGCAAACAAAAAAAAAATTGATAACAGATGTTAATTGGAAACTTTTTTTAAAAAAAATGGTATGCTCTGTTTGAATCACAAAATATATTTTTTCGGATTTCATATCCCTTTAATGTATATTACCATGCAATGCCGAATACAGATTGTGTTTATTAGCACTTTAAGTTCTAATGAGCATCTCATGTTAAATGCTGATTTTCAAATACTTAATTTTTTTTAATTGATCTGCACCTCAGCACCTTTTATAGAGTTGGTAAGTGATATAAATATAAACCTTAAACCTTGAAGCAAACTGGTTCAGTACTTTCTAGGTTTTAGTGTGAAAATGTGGTATGTTCCAATACAGACATAAGAGGAAACAAAGAGCGAGAATACAAGTTGTGCGGTATAGCCAGGCCCGGACTGGCCATAGGGCATACAGGGCAAATGTTCAGTGGGCCAGGCTCTAATGTGGGCCTTGCTGCTATAAAGAAGCCCCTCCCTCTCTTAATATGGGTAACAATAAATAGAATGTTAAGCAAAGGTGCTGCCGTATGAGAGTTCAGGTCTATTATGAGTACCTAGCTGACAGATGTCTACCTGACATGGGCTCCTCTGTCTTTAAATGCCTGGGCCTGATTTTTGTTCCAGTCCGGTCCTGGGTATAGCCGTAGCTTACACACTGTGCAAAATGGGTCCGTACCTCTATTTCTATACCGCAGCCATTACAATTTACCATAAAAAGTTTCTTTTGTTGTGCGGTATGGTGTGGTAAGCCCCATACAGCACCAAAAAAAAGTTTTGAGTTTCTACTTTGCATGCTCATGCACGTTTTTCCCCATAGAGATCAATGGAGAAAAAGTGTTGGAAAAAAAAACAACTAACAACTGCGTTTGTGAAATGGCGATCCCATTAACGCCTTGCCCATTGAAGTCTATGGAGAAACGAAAGTTGTTTAAAAAATAACACCCTAACATAAGCCCCTAGTCTAATAACCCCTAAACCACCGTCCCCCCACATTGCTACTACTAAATAAAGTTATTAACCCCTAATCTGCCGTCCCCCACATTGTCAGCACTAAATAAAGCTATTAACCCCTAAACCGCTGGGCCCCCACACCACGACAAACTAAATTAAACTATTAACCCCTAAACCTAACCACCGCTAAATTTAAATTAAAATTACAATATAACTACCTTAAAATAAACAAAACCTAAGCTTAAACTATAAATAAACCTTTCATTACTATTTAAAAAAAAATACCAAAAATAAAAAACTTAAAATTAAACAAAATAACAAAATCTAACATTACACAAAATAACAAACTCTAAAATTATGAAAAATAACAAAATCTAAGATTACAGAAAATAATAAATGAAATTATCCAAAATTAAAACTTATCTAATACCCCTATAAAAACAAAAAAAAACACCCCAAAATGAAACCACCCCCTAATCTAACATTAAGGTACCAATAACCCATAAAAGGGCCTTTTTTTGTAAGGCATTGACTTAAGTTTAACAGTACAACCCCCCACCCACCCAACTCCCAAAAATAAAAAAGACCTAACTCTAAAAAAACCTAAGCTACCCATTGCCCCTAAAGTGTTATTTGTATAGGCATTGCCCTTAAAAGGGCAATCTGAGTTTTTTTACTGCCCATTAAAAAAAATAAAAAACCCTAATCTAAAAAAAAGCACCCAAAAAAACATAAACAAAAAAACAAACAAACACTCACTCTGAAATAGGATAACAAAAGATATAAGGAGGGTGGTGCATATTGAACATACACCACACTCCTAGGGGGCGCTAACAATAAGCAGCAAACAGGTAAGCAAATATATACAGATAATTAAGAGAATATACAATAAACCTAGCACACTTATATCAGATTATTAGAGATGATATGCTCACAGATGATATTGGTGTAATCAAATAACAAAATGTCCGCACAAAGAATAATCCAAAAGAAAGAAGGCAGCTCTCTGTCATAGGACGGTCATCCTGGTGTGGCGTGATCTATAAGAAAAAGAAGCACAGAGGTGCCAACATGGCCTAGTAACGTCACAGCAGTCGGATACAAAACATCAGCAGGATAGGAAATATACTCACAAGCGTAGCGCACCCAAATGGTGCTATTGTGGCAGCCTGGAACATCAAACAGTGGTCCAGCTCACTGGTGTCTCCAGCCAGATAGAAATGATCCTTGGCGAGGGCCTATCCTATGATGCCTATAAGGGCAAAAAAGGCACACACATAGCCCAGTAACGTTTGTACACCAGATAAAAAAGGATTCAAGGTTGTACTTACAGGAAACAAAGCACCACCAGGTGCAATATCAGCAGTACTGGGACCTCTCAGCCGCCCAGTGGACTGTGGAATCCAATTTGCAGGATGCAGAAAATCACCGCTTTGGAAGATAGGACTAGCACACACACTCTGCCCCCAAACAGGAGCAGAATAATTGTGATGAAGCAAGTGTATATTTAAAAACTTTTATTTTAAAAACAGCGACATGTTTCTCAGCCACCACAGGCTGTTTCCTCAGGCTATGTTAAAATGTTAACAACACTTGCTTTATAAAGACAATAGAACACATAAAACTAAATCTGATAGGCTAATTAATTTCTAAAGTGTGAACACCTGTTACACAGGTCAGCAGTTGGTAGGCATGGAAACCCCTATATACAAAGCTCTCATATGTAACACAAACCATTTTGACCAAATAAGAATAGACATCTCTGTATTAACCTCCATACCATTGCCAAAACCAAAATAGACAATAGCAATAACCTTGTAACCCTTCAAATTAAGATTAAAAAATAAAAAATGGAGAACAGTAATATGACAATCACAATAAAAACATTTGTTATACACCTCAAAATAAAATAATCACAATATGTACAAAAATATAATATACCCACATAAAAAACATAAGCAAGATACATGTATTTTAATAGTCTCTATTCTACATATAATCACTTAATATGCCTGACCACATGTATGTATTATATCACAATAGATCTATATTTTTCCTTTAGTATTATAGACCTTAATTGGTATTATATCTACATTGAACCCTCCTTTAAAGTGTGACATTTATTTCTCTTTATTGTGATTGTCATATTACTGTTCTCCATTTTTTATTTTTTAATCTTAATTTGAAGGGTTACAAGGCTATTGCTATTGTCTATTTTGGTTTTGGCAATGGTATGGAGGTTAATACAGAGATGTCTATTCTTATTTGGGATTTGCTCAAAATGGTTTGTGTTACATATGAGAGCTTTGTATATAGGGGTTTCCATGCCTACCAACTGCTGACCTGTGTAACAGGTGTTCACACTTTAGAAATTAATTAGCCTATCAGATTTAGTTTTATGTGTTCTATTGTCTTTATAAAGCAAGTGTTGTTAACATTTTAACATAGCCTGAGGAAACAGCCTGTGGTGGCTGAGAAACATGTCGCTGTTTTTAAAATAAAAGTTTTTAAATATACACTTGCTTCATCACAATTATTCTGCTCCTGTTTGGGGGCAGAGTGTGTGTGCTAGTCCTATCTTCCAAAGTGGTGATTTTCTGCATCCTGCAAATTGGATTCCACAGTCCACTGGGCGGCTGAGAGGTCCCAGTACTGCTGATATTGCACCTGGTGGTGCTTTGTTTCCTGTAAGTACAACCTTGAATCCTTTTTTATCTGGTGTACAAACATTACTGGGCTATGTGTGTGCCTTTTTTGCCCTTATAGGCATCATAGGATAGGCCCTCGCCAAGGATCATCTCTATCTAGCTGGAGACACCAGTGAGCTGGACCACTGTTTGATGTTCCAGGCTGCCACAATAGCACCATTTGGGTGCGCTACGCTTGTGAGTATATTTCCTATCCTGCTGATGTTTTGTATCCGACTGCCGTGACGTTACTAGGCCATGTTGGCGCCTCTGTGCTTCTTTTTCTTATAGATCACTCTGAAATAGGTACTCACCATTCCTGAAATCAGGCGGTTAAGGTCTTCTTCCAGGCGGCTCCATCTTCAATCTTCATCCCGGTATCGCGGAGCCATCTTCTATCTTCATCTAGGGGTCTCAGAGCTGAGGTGACGTGGAGTAGGATCCTCTTCATGTGATCATCCGCCGCACACTGAAGCTCAAATGCAAGGTACCCCTTTTATAATGGGGTACCTTGCATTTCTATTGGCTGAAAATTTTGAATCAACCAATAGGATGAGAGCTGCTTAAATCCTATTGGCTGATTTGAGTAGTGGACGATAGTATGAAGAGGAGCCTCCATGTCGGCTCCATCGCCGATCCTGCTTTGCTTTGTGCCGCCTCAGCTCCACAACTCCTGGATGAAGATGGAAGATGGCCCCGCGAAACTGGGATGAAGATGGAGCCGCCTAGAAGAAGACCTTTACCTCCGGAATTCAGGAATGGTAAGTACATATTTCGGGGTTAGTGTTGTTGTTGTTTTTTATTAGGGGTTTTTTATTCTTTTTTAATGGGCAGTAAAAGAGCTGATTGTCCTTTTAAGGACAATGCCCATACAAATGACGCTTTAGGGGCAATGGGTATTTTAGGATTTTTTATAGTTAGGTCTTTTTTATTTTGGGGGATGGGTGGGTGAGGGTTGTACTGCTAGGGGGTAATTTGATTTTTTTAAAGTAGAAGAGCTGTTAAACTTAGGGCAATGCCCTACAATAGGCCATTTTAAGGGCTATTGGTAGTTTAGAGTTAAATTAAGTGGTGATTTTATTTTGGGGTGACTTTTTTGTTTTTATAGGGGTATTAGATTAGGTTTATTTTTTTATTTTCGATAATTCCATTTATTATTTTCTGTAATCTTAGATTTTGTTATTTTGTGTAAATTTAGAGTTTGCTATTTTGTGTAATGTTAGGTTTTGTTATTTTTTATAATTTTAGATTGTTATTTTTGTAATGTTATACTTGTTTTTGCTTTTTTGTAGTGTTAGTATATTTTAATTTGTAATTTAGGTTTTTAGTTTTGGTATATTTTATTTTTATTAACTAGTAATGTTTACAGTTTAAGCTTAAGTTTTTTTTAATTCACAGGTAAGTTTTTATTTATTTTAAGGTAGTTAGGGTGTTAGGTTTAGGGGTTAATAGTTTAATTTAGTTTGTTGCAATGTGGGGGGTCGGCAATTTAAGGGTTAATAGGTTTATTTAGGGAGTCGCTATGTGGGGGGTTGGCGGTTTAAAGGTTAATACGTTTATTTAGTGTTAGCGATGTGGGGGGTGGCAGAGTAGGGGTTAATACTTTAATTTAGGTAGTTGCAATGGGTGGGTGGCGGATTAGAAGTTAATAGGTTTATTTTAGTATTTCCGATGCAAGGGTTGCGGTTTAGGGGTTAATTGTGTAGTTTATTGGCTGTTAGTGTACTTTGTAACATATTTTTTATGAGTTTTGTGAAACATTTTTGTTTTGCAAAATCCATAACTACTGGTCTTTTGATTACGGAATGGATCATTGTGGTATAGGCCATAACAATCGCGGTATATAGCTATACTGCACAACTTGTACTCTCCCTCAAAGTGAATAACAAGTGTATACCAATTTTTGACATGGAGATAGATGTGATTGGAAAGTATTTGTAAAAAACGAATCTAGGGATTTCAAGCTCTAAACTATTGTTTTATTCATTATTTATTTTAGCTGAATTTGTTGGACATGTGCAGAAGCTGTTTATAATAGCAGACATAAATATGCTATTTGAACACAAAGTAGAGTATCACAGAAGATTTGTGAATATCTACTGAAAGTATGCACTTGGAAGCACTCTGGGCCCAGACTGGTTGGCAGTTTGTACGGTGCTAGGTTTCTAAAATATAACTTTTATTACAGAATAAACGTAAAATAAGGGTAACACACAATTAAAAACGACACAGACACTCTGCTGTGTTAGAAACTGGATACATAATAAGTGGGGAAATCAATATAATATCAATGCCTTGCAGTGGTTAAATAGATCCCCTATTATCTGGTATTGGCAAGTAGTATTGTATATTAAAAATATTCAGATATGAGTGAACAATGTAACACGTAATTGTCCTTATGATTGGTTCACTCAATATGTAATATATATACAATATTGGTAGGAAAATAGATTAACCCTTAGCACTGAGCTGCTCCACAACCCTAGTATATTACTATGAAGCATATATAGATATTAATCTTTGTCTCAATTAATAATGTGTTTCTGGATCTAGGTTGTGTTCAGGTATTATAGTTACTCTATTCCTTATGCTGCTGTAACAGTATCATCAACTGTAAAGTGTGTTACAGCAACCTTCATTCACTGTGCTCTGGAATGAAAGATATGTTAAGTCTGCTCTAAAATTGTGTTGTGCTCAACAGGTTGCCTAAAAGTAATGGACCTGGGTATGACTCTATGACCTTCTATATCTATAACTGGTAACCAGGGTTTGTTATGGTAGGATATTTGGTCTGTACATGAAAAAAATAATACAAATTTACCCAATCGCTGTGTATAGGCACAAAGGTGGAGGGTAATTTTTCTAATATGCTGGATACAGCTTGTTATCTTATGGAAACAATTTCCATATATTACAAGGCTAGGGCGTTGATAAGTAACTCTGGTTATATTCTGTATGCGATGTCGTCTATTGCCCCATGTCCCTGTTATTTTTAACAAACTTGGTCTAGCAGTTTGAAAATGTCTGTTGAAGGCACAATGCAGTTTGTTCCTAAGCGGCTAGTCCTAAGGACGGGTTGTGTGTGCAAATCAAATGTTTGTTCAGTCACTAAGGCTAAGTCTGGCACAACCCAGACTATACAACAAGTTAACTGTACAGAGCGTGTTGGTTGGTACAATCTAAATCACATCGCTCACAATGGCTCAAATTTTAAAAGCCAATTGAATACGATCGGGTTGATTGACACCTCCCTGCTGGCGGCCGATTGGCCCGCAAATCTGCAGGGGGCAGCATTGCACCAGCAGCTCACAAGAGCTGCTGGTGCAATGCTGAATATGGAGAGTGTATTGCTCTCCGCATTCAGCGAGGTCTGGCGGACCTGATCCGCTCTGTGGGATCAGGTCCGCCAGACCTTTGATAAATATCCTCTCAATATGTAATTTTTGCCATTAAAAATGTATATGTGTACCTTTTTATTAATCTATCTGTGAAAAAGGTTAAATCCTGCCTTTAGTAATGCTTCTATTACGATGTTATGCCATCCCATTGGAATTAAGTCTTTTTTTTTTATAACAATTTCAAGGGCTGCCACTAGAAATTTTGGGGGCCCTTACTTAACCATTGATCAGCCCTAACCCAAACCCCCCTTGTGAAATGTGCAATATTTGACCAAGTGACTAAAACATATATGCACTTTAATCTTAAGTGTAGTCAAACTTGGAAATGTTGTAAAGGTAGTAACACACAAACACAGAAACACACACTCACACATAAGGATTCACATATAGACACTCTAGCAGATACGCAAAAAAAACCACACAAACACACTCAGACACAGACACCCTCACAGATACTCATCACTTGTTTACATTGACCTGACAAGTAATGAGGTAGACTACAGTTTTGTCAAAAAAGGAGATTTACAAGACAAAATGGAGTTCTGATTATCTTTTTGTCAAGGAAGATGCCAACAATATGATGACTACTGCATGCAGTGGCTGAAAGGAAGGGCAGTGAACTGCCTAAACAATAATTTAAAGGTTAAGTAGTGGATTGGCGGAAATGTCTCATAAGTCTCAAAGTCTGTAGAAAGATGTTAATAATCAGTAGTAAGGTCAATATGTCCTGAAAAGGAACAGACAAATGGACACACACCAACTAACTCAAACACAAACTTGCACAAACAGCCAAGAAAACACACACAGAGATAGCCTCAGGAAACACACAAATACATACACACTCACAGACACCCGCAGAAAACACACAAAGAAATAAAAACACACACACAGAGACACCCACAGAAAACACACAAAGACATGCATACACACACACCCTCACTGAGGCACCCACAGAAAACACACAGACATATGCACATACCCTCACAGAGACATCCACAGAAAACACAGACATACATACCCACACATCCTCACAGAAACATCCACAGAAAACACACAAAGACATCCACACCCACCCTCACAGAGGCATCCATAGAAAATACACAAAGACATACATACACACCCTCACAGAGACACCTACAGAAAATGCACAAAGATATACGCACACACCCTCACAGAGACATCCACAGAAAATGCACAAAGACACACACACACACATACCCTCACAGAGACACCCACAGAAAATGCACAAAGACAAATGCACACACCCTCACAGAGACATCCACAAAAAAACACAAAGATAAACACACACATACCCTCACAGAGACACTCACAGAAAATGCACAAAGACATATGCACACACCCTTACAGAGACATCCACAGAAAACAAAGACAAACATACACACAAACAGACACCCTCACAGAGGCATCCACAGAAAATACACAAAGACATACATACAAACAGACACCCGCAGAAAACACACAAATACATGAACACACACACACAGAGACCCCCACAGAAAACACACACACACACCCTCACAGAGACACCCACAGAAAATGCACAGACATATGCACATACCCTCACAGAGACATCCACAGAAAACACAGACATACATACACACACACCCTCACAGAGACATCCACAGAAAACACACAATGACATACACACCCACCGTCACAGAGGCATCCACAGAAAATACACAAAAACATACATACACACAGACACCTGCAGAAAATACACACAGACACCCACAGAAAACATACAAAGACATACACACAGAGAGACAGCACTGTGAGATGAGACCGGCACTGGGCAATGCCTTCCTAGGCTTTGATGCAAATTGGTCGAGCCGGCGACCTCCAGCTCCACAATGTATAACAAATAAAACTGTCCACAGCACCAGTGAAGTAAAAGGAATCTTCTTTATTAAATGTTTAAAAGCATACAAGACAGGTATGCGACGTTTCGAGACCGCAGTCTCTTAATCATGCATACACAGTAATGCACCTGTCTCTTAATTTAAAGGCAGTGTCAACCAATCACATTCAGGATCCAAGGTAACACACCTTGTACTTGGATTAACCTTTTCATCTCTTATTTAAACATATGTACAATTGTGATTTGAGTATGTAGATTCTGCCATCCACAAATAGAGACATAAATAAAAACAATGTATTTACACTATGAACAGGTAAATTACAGAACATAGGTAAAAAGCAGATGTACACTTACAGAAATATAATTACATCTCGATTTTTCAACTCTTTTAATTTAAAGCCTTTAAACAAAGTACTGTTATTATTTTTTACAATGTATGAACTCTTTATTTTAATCCTACAGAGCACGAGATATAAAAATTATCCTGCATAAACTATAAATAACTTTGTTAAAATTTATAACTCTAAACCTTAGGAATACACTCATGATACAACAATCAAGAAAGTAAGTAGAGGGGAACTCAGACTTGTAATAAGAAGTTTTTTAACATCATACTGCCAGAAAGGGATTTAAAAGTGAGTTAGCTTAAAGGAAGACCGACAGATCCCATTCTCTGTTTAACCCCTTAGGGTACATGGAATCCAACCTGTGGATCCAAAATGCCTCTCTTTGTTTCAGAAACATTTCTCTGTCACCTCCTCCTCTGAGCACTCCCACTTGATCAATGATTTGCCAACGTAACTGGCTAATTTGATGGCCAAATTCCACAAAGTGGCAAGCTACTGGAGCCTTATCATCTTTCTTTCTAATGTTTGACTTATGTTTGTTGAGTCTATTTCTCATGCTTTGGGTCGTTTCACCTACATAGATACGGGCACATGGGCATTTAATTATATATACCACATATGTGGATTCACATGTGTAATGTGATTTCAACTTAAATTTATGACCATTTATAGGATGTACAAATTCCTTGCCCTTGATAACCGAATTACAATTACTACACCCTAAGCATGGGTAACAACCTACATTCCTCTCAGTGATATACCTTTCTTTATTTGGTCGTTTAGATCCTAAGTCTGATTTTACTAGAAAGTCTCCAAGATTTTTAACACGCTTGTGGGCCATAATAGGTTTGTTCTGCAATGCTTTTATTTCTTTATTACAATCCTGGATGATATGCCAGTGCCTTCTTATAATCCTAGATATCATCATCATCACCTTTTTTATCCAGCAGCGAAGACGGAGCCACAGAGGTGGGAGGAAACACCGGCGGAGAGCAGTCCAAGCGGATGAAGACGAGGGGACACAGGTTGGATTCCATGTACCCTAAGGGGTTAAACAGAGAATGGGATCTGTCGGTCTTCCTTTAAGCTAACTCACTTTTAAATCCCTTTCTGGCAGTATGATGTTAAAAAACTTCTTATTACAAGTCTGAGTTCCCCTCTACTTACTCTCTTGATTGTTGTATCATGAGTGTATTCCTAAGGTTTAGAGTTATAAATTTTAACAAAGTTATTTATAGTTTATGCAGGATAATTTTTATATCTCGTGCTCTGTAGGATTAAAATAAAGAGTTCATACATTGTAACAAATAATAACAGTACTTTGTTTAAAGGCTTTAAATTAAAAGAGTTGAAAAATCGAGATGTAATTATATTTCTGTAAGTGTACATCTGCTTTTTACCTATGTTCTGTAATTTACCTGTTCTTAGTGTAAATACATTGTTTTTATTCATGTCTCTATTTGTGGATGGCAGAATCTACATACTCAAATCACAATTGTACATATGTTTAAATAAGAGATGAAAAGGTTAATCCAAGCACAAGGTGTGTTACCTTGGATCCTGAATGTGATTGGTTGACACTGCCTTTAAATTAAGAGACAGGTGCATTACTGTGTATGCATGATTAAGAGACTGCGGTCTCAAAACGTTGCATACCTGTCTTGTATGCTTTTAAACATTTAATAAAGAAGATTCCTTTTACTTCACTGGTGCTGTGGACAGTTTTGTTTGTTATACACACAGAGAGAGACACCCACAGAAACCATACAAAGACATTAACACATAGAGACACCCACCAAAAATGCACAAAGACATATGCACACACCATTACAGAGACATCCACAAAAAACAAAGACATACATACACACACACACATGCACACCCTCACAGAGACATCCACAGAAAACCCACAAAGACATACACACCCACCCTCACAGAGGCACCCACAGAAAATACACAAAGACATACATACAAACAGACACCCTCAGAAAACACACAAAGACATACACACACAAAGAGACACCCACAGAAAACGTACAAAGACATACACACAGAGACACCCACAGAAAACACACAAAGACATACATACACACACACCCTCACTGAGACATCCGCAGAACACACAAAGACAAACACACACACCCTCACAGAGACACCCACAGAAAATACACAAAGACATACACACACACCCTCACAGAGACACCCAGAGAAAACACACAGACATATGCACACACCCTCACATAGACATCAACAGAAAATACACAGACATATGCGCACACCATCACAGAGACACCCACAGAAAACAAACAGACATATGCACATACCCTCACAGAGAAATACATATAAAACACAGACAGACAGACATACAAACACACATCCTCACCGAGACATCCACAGAAAACACACAAAGAAATACACACCCACCCTCACAGAGGCATCCACAGAAAATACACAGACATACAAACACACACACACCCTCACAGAGACACCCACAGAAAATGAAAAATATGCACACACCCTCACAGAGACATCCACAGAAAATGCACAAAGACATACACACATACCATCACAGAGACACCCACAGAAAATGCACAAAGACATACACACACACCCTCACAGAGACAGCCACACAAAACACACAAAGACATACACACATACCCTCACAGAGACACTCACAGAAAATGCACAAAGACATATGCACCCACCCTCACAGAGACATCCACAGAAAACACAGACATACATACACACACACACCCTCACAGAAACATCCACACAAAAAACACAAAGACATACACACCCACCCTCACAGAGGCATCTACAGAGACACCCACAGAAAATGCACAAAGACCTACAGGCACACCCTCACAGAGACATCCACATAAAATGCACAAAGACATTCACACCCTCACAGAGACATCCACAGAAAACCCACAAAGACATACATACACACAGACACCTGCAGAAAACACATACAGACATACATACACACACACACACATAGACACACTGAAAACATACAAAGACATGCTCACAGAGAGAGACACCCACAGAAACCATACAAAGACATACACACACACACTCTCACAGAGACACCCACAGAAAATGCACAGACATACACACACCCTCACAGAGACGCCCAGAGAAAACACACAGACATATCCACACACCCTCAGATAGACACCAATAGAAAATACAGACATTTGCACACACCATCACAGAGACAGCCACAGAAAACACACAGACATATGCACATACCCTCAAAGAGACATCAACAGAAAACACAGACATACATACACACACACACCATCACAGAGACATCCACAGAAAACATCGAAAGAAATACACACCCACCCTCACAGAGGCATCCACAGAAAATACACAAAGACATACATACATACATATACACACACAGACCCTCACAGAGACACACCCAGAAAAATGCACACACCCTCACAGAGACAGCCACAGAAAATGCACAAAGACATACACACACCCTCATAGAGACACTCACAGAAAATGCACAGACATATGCACACACCCTCACAGAGACATCCACAAAAACACACAAAGACATACACACACACCCTCACAGAGACACTCACAGAAAATGCACAAAGACATACGCACACACCCTCACAGAGACATCCACAGAAAACACAGACATACATACATACACACACACCCTCACAGAGACATCTACAGAAAACCCACAAAGACATACACACCCACCCTCACAGAGGCATCCACATAAAATACACAGACATACATACACACACCCTCACAGAGACACCCACAGAAAATGCACAGAGACATCCACACACACCCTCACAGAGACATCCACAGAAAATGCACAAAGACATACACACACACACACCCTCACAGATACACCCACAGAAAATTCACAAAGACATCAACACACAGTGCACCCTCACAGAGACATCCACAGAAAATGCACACTCATAGATACACCAACAAAAGCACAAAGACATAAACATGGACACCCACAGAAACACTCACAGGAGGTAAAATGTCTGCACATTGCCATCCCCTAAATCAACAGTGTGTGACATGCATGATAAAAAAAATTGCAGAAATTATGAGATCAAATTTTAAAGAATCTTATTTGTAATTGTGCAAACAATAATACTTCTGTGAATTCAAAATTGCACATTAATGATCTGCTAGAATGGGTAGATGAAGAAAAGTACTTTTGAAAGGTTGACATATGTTAGGTTTCCCCCCCCCCCATTCTCCCCAACCAAGAGCACTACTTCAGATATGGGGCGCGATCCGATATAGATCGTAGTTTGCGGCACAAGCGAGGGAACCCCCGCCGCCCGTAGTTTCAGCTCGCAACTCGAGCCATCCCATATACAGTGCCGGCATTTGCTAAAGTGCCGTAAGTCTGATAAACCAGCGATGTCCAGAAATGTGCGTAAGTACAAATTTCTGGAGTTGCCAGTGACTTACGGCACTTTAGAAACTGCCGGCGCCTACAAAACCTGACTAAAGTTATAAAATCTCCCATACTGTCTAACATGCCTCCCAAACATAGCCCGACACGTCTAACCCTCTATCCGCTATCCCCCCTCACTCTCCTAATAATAAAAAATGTATTAACCCCTAAACCGCTGCTCCCGGACCCCACCGCAACCTAATAAAGTTATTAACCCCTAAACCGCCGCTCCCGAACCCCGCCACCACCTACATTAACTACCCCCTAATGTGAGCCCCTTACACCGCCGCCACTTACATTAACTACCCCCTAATGTGAGCCCCTTACACCGCCGCCACCTACATTAACTACCCCCTAATGTGAGCTTCTACCCCGCCACCACCTACATTACCTACCCCCTAATGTGAGCTCCTATACCGCCGCCAGCTAATTAACTACCCCCTAATGTGAGCCCCTTACACCACCGCCAGCTACATTACCTACCCCCTAATGTGAGCTCCTACCCCGCTGCCAGCTATATTAAAATTATTAACCCCTAATCTAATCCCCCTACCCCGCTGCCAGCTATATTAAATTATTAACCCCTAATTTAATTCCCCTACACTGCCGCCAGCTATATTAAATGTATTAACCCCTAATCTAATCCCCCTATACCGCCGCAACCTATATTAAATTAATTAACCCCTAAAATACTAAACTATCCCTACCACTAAACCTAAGTCTAACCCTACAAATAGCCCTGAAAAGGGCTTTTTGCATGGCATTACCCCTAAGTAAACAGCTCTATTGCCAGCCCTTAAAAGGGCTTTTTGCGGGGCATTGTAAAAAAGTAAACAGCTCTTTTGCCTATAATCTAAATCCCCCTACACCGCCGCCACCTATAATAAATGTATTAACCCCTAATCTGACCCCCCTACACCGCCGCCATCTATATTAACTATATTAACCCTAATTGTATTGGGGTTAATATAGTTAATATAGGCCTAGATTTGGAGTTTAGCGTTAGCTGTGAAAACCAGCGTTAGAGGCTCCTAACGCTGGTTTTAGGCTACCTCCGGTATTTGGAGTCACTCAAAAAAGGGTCTAACGCTCACTTTTCAGCCGCGACTTTTCCATACCGCAGATCCCCTTACGTCAATTGCGTATCCTATCTTTTCAATGGGATTTTTCTAACTCCGGTATTTAGAGTCGTGTCTGAAGTGAGCGTTAGACATCTAACGACAAAACTCCAGCCACAGGAAAAAAGTCAGTAGTTAAGAGCTTTCTGGGCTAACGCCGGTTTATAAAGCTCTTAACTACTGTACTCTAAAGTACACTAACACCCATAAACTACCTATGTACCCCTAAACCGAGGACCCCCCACATCGCCGCCACTCGATTAATTTTTTTTAACCCCTAATCTGCCGACCGCCACCTACGTTATACTTATGTACCCCTAATCTGCTGCCCCTAACACCGCCGACCCCTATATTATATTTATTAACCCCTAATCTGCCCCCCTCAACGTCGCCTCCACCTGCCTACACTTATTAACCCCTAATCTGCCGAGTGGACCGCACCGCTATTATTATAAAGTTATTAACCCCTAATACGCCTCACTAACCCTATAATAAATAGTATTAACCCCTAATCTGCCCTCCCTAACATCACCGACACCTAACTTCAAACATTAACCCCTAATCTGCCGACTGGAGCTCACCGCTATTCTAATAAATGTATTAACCCCTAAAGCTAAGTCTAACCCTAACACTAACACCCCCCTAAATTAAATATAATTTAAATCTAACGAAATAAATGAACTCTTATTAAATAAATTATTCCTATTTAAAGCTAAATACTTACCTGTAAAATAAATCCTAATATAGCTACAATATAAATTATAATTATATTATAGCTATTTTAGGATTAATATTTATTTTACAGGTAACTTTGTATTTATTTTAACCAGGTACAATAGCTATTAAATAGTTAAGAACTATTTAATAGCTAAAATAGTTAAAATAATTACAAAATTACCTGTAAAATAAATCCTAACCTAAGTTACAATTAAACCTATCACTACACTATCAATAAATTAATTAAATAAACTACCTACAATTACCTACAATTAACCTAACACTACACTATCAATAAATTAATTAAATACAATTCCTACAAATAAATACAATTAAATAAACTAGCTAAAGTACAAAAAATAAAAAAGAACTAAGTTACAAAAAATAAAAAAATATTTACAAACATAATAAAAATATTACAACAATTTTAAACTAATTACACCTAAGCCCCCTAATAAAATAACAAAGCCCCCAAAATAAAAAAAAATGCCCTACCCTATTCTAAATTACTAAAGTTCAAAGCTCTTTTACCTTACCAGCCCTGAACAGGGCCCTTTGTGGGGCATGCCCCAAGAAGTTCAGCTCTTTTGCCTGTAAAAAAAAACATACAATACCCAAGCCCCCCAACATTACAACCCACCACCCACATACCCCTAATCTAACCCAAACCCCCCTTAAATAAACCTAACACTAAGCCCCTGAAGATCTTCCTACCTTGTCTTCACCTCACCAGGTTCAACGATCTCTCCAGAAGAGCTCCTCCGATGTCCTGATCCAAGCCCAAGCGGGGGGCTGAAGAGGTCCATGATCTGGCTGAAGTCTTCATCCAAGCGGGGCAGAATAGGTCTTCCATCCGATTGAAGTCTTCATCCAAGCGGGATCTTCTATGGTCATCCATCCGGAGCGGAGCGGCAGGATCCTGAAGACCTCCGACGCGGAACATCCATCCTGGCCGACGACTGAACGACGAATGACGGTTCCTTTAAATGATGTCATCCAAGATGGCGTCCCTCGAATTCCGATTGGCTGATAGGATTCTATCAGCCAATCGGAATTAAGGTAGGAATATTCTGATTGGCTGATGGAATCAGCCAATCAGAATCAAGTTCAATCCGATTGGCTGATCCAATCAGCCAATCAGATTGAGCTCGCATTCTATTGGCTTTTCCGATCAGCCAATAGAATGCGAGCTCAATCTGATTGGCTGATCGGATCAGCCAATCGGATTGAACTTGATTCTGATTGGCTGACTCCATCAGCCAATCAGAATATTCCTACCTTAATTCCGATTGGCTGATAGAATCCTATCAGCCAATCGGAATTCGAGGGATGCCATCTTGGATGACGTCATTTAAAGGAACCGTCATTCGTCGTTCAGTCGTCGGCCAGGTAAGTATTTAGCTTTAAATAGGAATAATTTATTTAATAAGAGTTAATTAATTTTGTTAGATTTAAATTATATTTAACTTAGGGGGGTGTTAGGGTTAGGGTTAGACTTAGCTTTAGGGGTTAATACATTTATTAGAATAGCGGTGAGCTCCAGTCGGCAGATTAGGGGTTAATGTTTGAAGTTAGGTGTTGGCGATGTTAGGGAGGGCAGATTAGGGGTTAATACTATTTATTATAGGGTTAGTGAGGCAGATTAGGAGTTAATAACTTTATAATAATAGCGGTGCGGTTCGGTCGGCAGATTAGGGGTTACCTACCTATAAAATAAACCCTAAGATAGCTACAATGTAATTAATAATTACATTGTAGCTATTTTAGGGTTTATATTTATTTTACAGGTAACTTGTTATTTATTTTAACTAGGTACAATAGCTATTAAATAGTTAATAACTATTTAATAGCTACCTTGTTAAAATAATTACCAATTTACCTGTAAAATAAATCCTAACCTAAGTTACAAATACACCTACACTATCAATAAATTAATTAAACTACTTTGGGGGGCTTTGTTATTTTATTAGGGGGCTTAGAATAGGTGTAATTAGCTTAACATTCTTGTAATCTTTTTTTATTTTTTGTAATTTAGTGTTTGTTTTTTTGTAATTTAGTTTAGTTTATTTAATTTTACTTTAGTTTAGATATTTGTAGTTATTAACTATTTAATAGCTATTGTACCTAGTTAAAATAAATAACAAGTTACCTGTAAAATAAATATAAACCCTAAAATAGCTACGATGTAATTATTAATTACATTGTAGCTATCTTAGGGTTTATTTTATAGGTAAGTATTTAGATTTAAATAGGAATATTTTAATTAATGATATTAATATTAATTAAATTTATTTTAATAAGAATTTAGTTAGGGGTGTTAGAGTTAGATAGGGTTATTATACTTAATATATATATAATATAATAACGATATGAACTATATTAACTCTAATATAATTAGGGTTAATATAGTTAATATATATAATATAATAACTATATTAACTATATTAACCCTACTATAATTAGGGTTAATATAGTTAATATAGATGGCGGTGATGTAGGCGGGTCAGATTAGGGGTTAATCTATTTAATATAGGTGGCGGCGGTGTAGGGGGATTAGATTAGGGGTTAATACATTTATTATAGGTGGTGGCGGTGTAGGGGGATTTAGATTATAGGAAAAAGAGCTGTTTACTTTGTGGCAATGCCCCGCCAAAAGCCCTTTTAAGGGCTGGTAAAAGAGCTGATTACTTTGGGGAAATGCCCCGCAAAAAGCCCTTTTAAGGGCTGGCAATAGAGCTGTTACTTTGGGGCAATTTCACGCAAAAGGCCCTTTTAAGGGCTGGTAATAGAGGTGATTACTTTAGGGGGATTATATTAGGGGTTAATGTATTTAATATAGCTGGCGGTGGTGTAGGGGTATTAAATTAGGGGTTAATAATTTTAATATAGCTAGCGGCGGTGTAGGGGGATTAGATTAGGGGTTAATAATTGTAATATAGCTGGCGGCGGTGTAGGGGGATTAGATTAGGGGTTAATAATTTAATATAGCTGGCGGCGGGGTAGGAGCTCACATTAGGTGGTATGTAATGTAGATGGCGGCGGTGTAAGGGGCTCACATTAGGGGGTATGTAATGTAGATGGCGACGGTGTAAGGGGCTCACATTAGGGGGTAGATAATGTAGATGGCGGCGGTGTAAGGGGCTCACATTAGGGGGTATGTAATGTAGGTGGCGATGGTGTAGGGGGATCACATTAGGGGGTTATACATTTAATGTAGGTGGTGGCGGGGTCCGGGAGCGGCGGTTTAGGGGTTAAATACTTTATTAGGGATTGCGGCGGGGGATCGCGGTTGACAGGTAGATAGACATTGCTGGTTGTTGGGTGTTTTATTTGGCAGGTAGTTTAGGGAGTTACGGGGCTCCAATACACAGCGTAAGGCTTACTACGGCTGCATTTTTTGGCGAGGTGAAAATGGAGTAAGATTTCTCCATTTTCACCACGTAAGTCCTTACGCTGTATATTAGATACCAAACTACGCGGGTTTGGTATACCTGTCTATGGCCCAAAAAACTACAGAAATATACGAGCGTAACTTCTAGGTTAAGCCGTATATAGGATACCAAGCCCACGCAAAATTTGGCGTCACCGGCTTTTACGGGCGATGCTGCATATCGGATCGGGCCCCTGGTGTTACACTGTTCCCATCTGTCAGCTGTACTTATGGAAATTCTGTACTCTATATGGTCTTGGTTGAACCATAAGCTGTGGTACTCAGTCTCATACCATTAGATATGGTTAAATGCAGGATTTAGGCTTGTTTGTATGTATTTCAAAATTAAGCCCGCTGCAGTGTAAACTGAACAGTGTTAAAGGGACAGTCAAGTCCAAAATAAACTTTCATGATTCAGATAGAGCATGTATTTTTAAACAACTTTCCAATTTACTTTTATCACCAATTTTGCTTTGTACTCTTAGTATTCTTAGTTGAAAGCTAAACCTAGGAAGGCTCATGTGATAATTTCTAAGCCCTCGAAGGCCGCCTCTTGTCACATGCTTTTTTATTTGCTTTTCACAACATGGAAGAGCTAGTTCATGTCAGCCATATAGATAGCATTGTAATCACGCACATAGCTTGTAGCAGACACTGCACTAATTGGCTAAAATAAAAGTCAATAGATAATAAATAAAATGTCATGTGATCAGGGGGCTGTCAGAAGATGCTTTGATACAAGTTATTCACAGAGGTAAAAAGTATATTAATATAACAGTGTTGGTTATGCAAAACTGTGGAATGGGTTATAAAGGGATTATCTATCTTTTAAAACAACAACAATTCTGGTATTGACTGTCCCTTTAAGTTAACCTGCCTCATTTCAAACACTGAGCAATTTTAGCCTGAGAGTATGACTTTTTATTCAGATGTAAAAATCTTAAAATAAAATGCCTCCTGGCATCTGGAATGTTCTTGCATAAAGGGGCAGTAAACTGGAATGTAATTAAAATATATATTTAAATAAAAAAAAAATCATATCTGCCAAGAGGGCACCAACCATTTGTGTATTGATGACTAAACATTTCTGCATGGTTTTAAATATAGAATTTCTTCAGCCTTTTGCACAAAGAAATAAAAAACATTACTAAGTAAGTCCTACCTCCTCTGCAAATGAAAGTGATCTGCCGTCTGACTCAGGCACACACTGTACAAACTGAAGTGCCAAGTCTGTCTCACACTGTGCATAGTGGTTTAGTGCACACATTTAGAAATCCTCTCAAATGCTAATGCTTTACTCCTTGTAATGACATTTCCCGCGCTCGATAGCACTGTGCTGTAGCTGTAAATAATAGTTGTGTTTGCCTCATGGAGCCCCCTGGCCCAGTGGGCTCCTGACAGGAGTCACCCCTTTCACCCACTGATGGCAGCCCTGATAATTCCAATGAACATCCAATCAGTGCGTGTGTGTGTCATATGAAAATGTTGAAGTCTAGCCCTTTGAAAGCCCATAGGAAGCCTATATAGAAAGTGGGTGGGACTGCTCTTTATGTCACATCCCAGCCAAAAGAGGAAATTAATGGGCAGAGATACAGAAGATACCAAGTAGGATGATAAGTCTTTTATTATAAAATATATAAACACTTTAAAAAAAATGCGGTTTTGCTAGTACACTAATATATTTTAATTGCAGCATTCTTAAAGTCTGAAATGTGCCATTATTTTAAGAGTTAAGCTCATTTGAGGCATATTGTATTTTTTTCTTTCTATTTTCAGTGTATTATATGAAACAAATCACACCTAATTGTGTGCATGTTTTAAGGAAAGACAAATGTAAAAATCATTTAAATAGCAAGTGCCATGATTACATTATTGATCTAGGTATATAAAAGGATTTAACCTTTTATCTTTCTTTAGACAAGTCATCCTAAGAGATCACCTATGCTCTTAAATCGGTTCTGGATTTTTAAATTGCATAATACCTTAAATGATTTATTTAAAAACTGCAATGTAATTAACATTTGTTTTTTTACAGTGGATGAAGTTTTTTTAGAATTCTCCAAAATTATAGTGAAAATGTCCTTGGTTCCCAATTTTATTTAGGAAGGGTTTTAAAGAAATGTTGGTTTGTGCTATTGAACCAATCACTTGCCATGACATGTTCCAGATGATTCAAGAATTGTTAAAGGGATACTAAACCCACTTTTTTCTTTAATGATTCAGATAGAACATGCAATTTTAAAGGGACAGTCTACACCAGAATTGTTATTGTTTTAAAAGATAGATAATCCCTTTATTACTCATTCCCCAGTTTTGCATAACCAACACAGTTATAATAATATACTTTTAACCTCTGTGATTATCTTGTATCTAAGCCTCTGCAAACTGCCCCTTTATTTCAGTTCTTTTGACAGACTTGCAGTCTAGCAATCAGTGCCTGCTCCCAGATAACTTCACGTGCACAAGCACATTGTTATCTATATGAAATATGTGAACTAACGCCCTCTAGTGGTGAAAAACTGTTAAAATGCATTCTGAAAAGAGGTGGCCTTCAAGGTCTAAGAAATTAGCATATGAACCTCCTTAGGTTAAGCTTGCAACTAAGAATACCAAGAGAACAAAGCAAAATTGGTCATAAAAGTAAATTGGAAAACTGTTTAAAATTGCATGCTCTATCTGAATCATGAAAGTTTATTTTGGCCTAGACTGTCCCTTTAAGCAACTTTATAATTTACTCCTATTCTTAAATTTTCTTTGTTCTCTTGCTATCTTTATTTGAAAAAACAGGAATGTAATGCCTTGGGAGCCGGCCCATTTTTGGTTCAGCACATGGGTAGCACTTGCTGATTGGACAAGTTAGGCTCCAGTGTGTCTTATTTGCAGGGGATAAAAACATGTATAACAGAGCTGATGTTCCAAGAGGGGTTGAATCAAATGAGTAGTGATCTGGAGTATTGGATAAATGAATAGGATCTAAAAATCTTCAAAAGAAATTAGAAATTATTATTCAAATTAATTTAAATTTGGTGAACAAAATGCATTAGAGCAGTAGGTAAGACTACTAAAATGTTTGGTTGCATAGGAACATATGTTAGCACCAGGGAAAAAAAAGGACAGTTCTAATGCCAATTTTCATATAACCAGATAGGCCTAATTTTATATATTCTTTACAATTCTGGAGACTATGGAGCCGATTTATTACATGGTTGTAGCAAATCGTGTCCGCCCAACATTGATAAATGCCGACAGCATACACTGTCTGCATTTATCATTGAACAAGCATTTCTTGTGAAATGCTTGTTTAATGCCACCATTGGCACATTCGCGGCCAATCAGCTGCTAGCAGGGAGTGTCAATCATCCCGATCATATCTGATCAGGATGATTGCAGTCTGCCACTTTCTTAACTCCTGATTCCGGCGAGCCGGAAGGCTCGCGTGGAATGAGCAGAATATGCTGCTTAGTAAATCAGCACCTATATCTAAAGATGAATATAAACAAACTTGAAAATTCTCAAATGTGGGCTGCTAAAAATATATCTTACAAGAAATACTTTGTGACCTTCATATGTATAGTTTAGAAGACAAAATAAGCAGATATGGGAAAAACTTCAGGTATGTTAAAGGGCCATGATACTCAAATGTTGAAACACTTGAAAGTGATGCAGCATAGCTGTAAAAAGCTGACTAGAAAATATCACCTGAACGTTCATCGCTATGTAAAAAAAAAATATATATTTTACCTCAAAAGTTCTTCAGTAGCCACATCCCATTGTAAAGGACTTCTAAGCAGCAAATCAGTATGCCTGTCCGGGGGCAGCTAAGGGAGTAAGGTTTTGTGCTTACCTATTCAGTTTAAAGAAGTTTACTATGAAATCTCATGAGAGTTAAGGGAAATCTCATGAGATCACAGTAAAAGAGTTCATGACCTCAGCACTGTTAAAGCTGATTGGCTGCTGTTCATTTCTTCATTTTTTAATAATTTTTTTATACCAGCAGCTGGGAGCAGCTGTGTATAACTTTTTACACATAACTTACTCTGCTGAGCTGAGGAAATTGTGAGGTAAAATATCTTCCTTTTTATCATAGAGATGCTCAGGTTATATTTTCCTGTCAGCTTTTTACAGTTATACTGCATCAGTTTCAAGTGATTTAGCATATGAGTATTTTGCCCCTTAAAGGATGTTAATGAAGCTCTGGGCTGAAAGCATTTTCACAAAAACTGCAACACCAGAAAAACGGAAAGAGTGGTAATTTCAGGGGAAAATTTGCAGAAGTACTTCTTTATAGAAAGGTGGCTGATTAATGGATTCAAATTTCATTGGTAAACACAAAGGGCTCCATTTGTGAAGCAGCAGATGCAGATTTGGAGTCCTGCAAGCCTGGAACCACAAGTTAAGAAACAGTGGTCTTTAAATATATGGAAATATAAGAAGCAACTTGCTCTCAGTGTAGTAATTTATTCATGCACATATAGTGTATGTAAAAATCTTACTCACAATAGTTAAGATAAATAAAAGTTTATCAAATACTTAAACGATGCATGTCTGTCACTAGGCATCAACCTCTGTCTGGTATGTGAAGTAATGTTCACTCTTTAACTATTTGTGAGCCGTCTCATCAGATGGTAAAGAAAATTAGTTTGCAGTGCGCGGTAGGGTAAGTACGGAAGTCTGGCTGGGACCACATGACCACTGGTCTCAGCCAGAGTTTTTCAAGAGACATTACAGTCATATTAGTATAGGGCTCTTAATAAATGCTTGAACACTCCATGATTTGCTCAAATGACTGTCAATCAATTGCCATATGATGGATGATTAGCACTTTATTTGTGAAATGGAGCATTGTCCTTATTAAACAAGTAGTCACTGTTCTATTGCTTTAGCTTGTATAGGTTATCAAGATCATTTACAAAATCGTATAAAACATAATTTAAAACATTATCTAAAAAACAAAATCCTTGTTTATCCCAGTTCCGTTATATAGGGCTAACTGGACTAAAATACTTGAACAGCTATCTTTTGCTTATTTTCTTAGGTGAAGTCTTAAGCATAAAATCAATTAATGTTAATGTCTAGCTCAAACTAGAGTACATAGTATCAGATTTTCATTTTCCAAGAATGAAATATCTAGACCTTCTTAATCAATATATGAATGACCTTTTCCAGTATACGGTGCTACTAAGCGCTACATATACCTGTCACATGTTTCAACAGCACAGTGTATCTGTCTCAATTTTCAAAAATTTATTTGGTGAAAGGACGTTTTTTCTCATATACTATACATTTTTGTAGGTTCAATATTGAGTCCTCTATATAGAGCATTTTTATGTGCCAAATTTTATGTCTTATACAATAACCATTGAAACTGGTGATATATGGTCTATTTGACTTAGGTTTCTCTTCAGAGTTCTAATTCATCCTATTACATTATTGCCTGTAGATCAAGGTACACGTTCAATCCCCTTGGTTGCAAGGAATTGAGTTTGTGAAACCAGAAGGTTTCACGTTGGCAAAGAGCCATTAGTCTGTTTGGATATATATTTGGGGGAATCCAATAAATGATTTTAATTTATAAACTATTTGGATTTGAGTTATGCACCATTCTAAAATGTTCTGACATGCTGTGACTTTCCAGCTTGTTTTTTATATTGTTAATATGTTCATTAAATCTTTTTCTCATGGTTTTTGTCCTACTATGTGAACTTATGTTTAATCTTGTAGGTCTTTGTACCATCTGTATTTGAGAAGGTGTACCCCTTGGGCATTTGTGGACATACACAATACCTGGATTTGCCACACCTCCAAGTCCCATTAGGTTTGGATAGCCATTGTGTAGCTTGTGTAAAAGTTTTCTTGATCAGTTTTACTAAACATAATTTAGATGAAGCTAATATATTTTTTAGGTCATGATTCTTTTTGTATGTAATGGTGGGTTTGTCTCCCAAAATTTTGCCTATAAGGGGATCTGTTTTGAGAATCAACCATTTTGTTTGCTACCCTGGCTATAGATGACAATAAATCTAATAGTATCATAATTCTCCTTTTTCTTTCTGATTGGATTTAGCATTTGGTTTTTGTCCATATTTTTGATTCGTTCTTTGTGCAAGGTTAGGATTGTAGCCCTTGTATAGAAAACTCTTATCCAATATTTCAGTCTCTCTAATAAAATCAGTTTCATGTGTTTAGTTTTGCTGGATCCTCTGATATTGTCCAGATAGAATTATATTTTTCCATTTGGCTAAATGACCACTGTTGGCATTTAGTAAACCATTTTATCTGTGCGTTTTCTATCATTTCTAACTGCCACTTTACCTATATCTTCATGAAATAGTATTAAGTCAAGAAATTCTATTTCTTTCCTATTACTATTACTTGTGAATTTTAGATTCAAATTATTTTCATTCATATGTTTGAGAAACTTTTAGGCTTCCCCTTATGAACCTCTCTAAATGATGTTGATATCATCTATGTATCTAAAATAATCAATTAAGTTATTCCGGAAAGAATTAGTGACCAAATTAACAATATCTCAAAATGATCCATATAGGGGACAAAGTTGTTCCCATCACTGTCTCCTGAGTCTGTTTATTGTATTGCGATTCAAACAAAAAAATTATGTTATAATATTATTCTTATACCAGTAGTGATAAAATCCCATCCCTCAAATGCTCTTCATATTGCAAGGATCCCTAGTTGGTGTGGGATGCATGTGTATAGTGGGATGCATGTGTATAGAGACGAGACATTACATATGAGACACATGTAATCAGTTTCACATTGTAGGCCCTTGAATATTCTGATTGCATGTGTATTATCCCTCAAATAATATCTGTTTTTTTCACAACTGGTTGTAATAAGTAATCTATATATGTAGGTAGGTTACTGGGTAGGGACCCTATGTCTGAAATAATGGGTCTCACAGGGTGGTCTTCTAGAGACTTATGCACCTTGGATAGGTGATAAAATATAGGTGTTCTTGGACGAGTTTCTAGTAGAAAGTTATATTTATCCCCTGTGACTAAATTATTCTCTTTCACTAGATTTATAATAAGTTGTAGTTCAATTTTGTATTTGGATCAACCCTTCATTTTTTTTATATGTGTGGATATCATCCAGGAGTATAGATATCTCTTTAAAGTAATCTGGGCAATTTTGGATGACTACTCCACTGGCTTTATCAGCTGCCCTAATGACAATAATAGTGTCATCCTTAGACTAGAAAGGGTAGATTTTTCACTGGTAATGAGATTATCATTGTACCCATTTGTTTTTTGTATTATCCAATAGTTTTGCTAGGTCCTGACTAGTTTGTTGAAGACAGAAAAATATTCTCCTTGTAAATTTGTTGGATAAAATGATGATTTACTTTTAAAATTTGTGTGTTGGACATGATGATCTGTTTCATGTATACTAAAATCAAGATCTAGTAAATTATCAGTGAATGTGTCATCCCAAATTTGGTCATTAAGACCATTATTATTTTCTAATTGTTTCAGGATTACTAATGCACCAAGATCTTTATTAGCAAGTTTGGACATGATGATCTGTTTCATGTATACTAAAATCAAGATCTAGTAAATTATCAGTGAATGTGTCATCCCAAATTTGGTCATTAAGACCATTATTATTTTCTAATTGTTTCAGGTTTACTAATGCACCAAGATCTTCATTAGCAAGTTTATTATTTATCCTATCATTATATTTTTTGTTGATATATGTTTGAAATGTATTTGGGGCTTATTTAGGTGCATAGTTGAGTCCCTTTGCAAAAAGATTTATTTCATTATATTTTAGGGTGTGATTAGATAGATTGAAAATTTTATCTTTGTTTACTTGTTGAATTTTCTTGTGTTTTTCTCTCTGAACCTTTCTCCCTCCTCTAGTTCCTCGCTTACTCTTCTTTTTTGAGGGGGTCATCTTTGTATCTGTATGCAATCTTCTTTGAGTTTTGTTGTATTTTATATGTTGGGGGCTTATGTTTGTAGTCCTGGTAACTTCTAAAACAAAATTAGTAGACTGTCTGTTTCTCTCATTCGAATCTTTGGACTTGGCGATATCTAGGTCTAGCTCCTTGTTTGTGCCAGTCTTGTTTGGGTGGATTGTTCTGATTAGTCAGAAGAGCGCTGGATCTGTAAATTGACTCTAAGGTTATGTTTTGGAGTTGATGGGCATGAAAATGTGTTCTCATTGTTTTATATTGGGTTAAGGAATTTTGGTGTTGTTATTGTGATGTGGATATCTATTACCCATATTTTTCCTACTGTGATTTTTTTTTTTTTTTTAATTTGTTTTTTTATTATTGAGAATACAACAAATTGTCAGGCAATCCATAAGTACAGCCAATGATTAATCATACAGTGAGTGCATCTCATACATATTTAGCAATTGAAGAAAGGCAACATTATATAATGACCATTGCAGTAGTCCATATGTAGTTGACGTTTATATGAAGGCTGACCATGGAGCCATCCGATGAACATAATAAGTGTAAAGAACAAAGTCTCTTTCTGTGTAGTTGGTTTGCACGTATCTCTCAATAACATTTTTCAATTTTTATAATAAACCATATGAACTAGTCTAACAATACCCTAAACTAATCTAACTTACAAAAACCACTTTTGCAGCACAAGTTATATATTTCCAAAGCTACTCTCGGGTCTTTCATTGTAGTAACCTAAGTAGATGAATGTATGTCTGGGAGGGGGGGGGAGGTGGGGAGAAGGAAAAAGGAGAGGAAAAAAAAAAAAAGGGGGTTAGAGGGGGAGATGAGGGGGGTGAGGTGGGAGAGTGAGTCAAGGAAGTAAGAAAGGGCAAGGGATCAAAAGAAGGATTCAATCAGGATTAGTTCAGAATCGTCAACCCTGGCATGAGCAGGTTCCCCAGGAGACAAGGCCGGCCAGTCTCCCCTCAGGACGCCCTCCAGTACAATCTCATGCTGAGCATAAGGTGCCAGTATCTGTTTTTGTTGCCCAGTGGGCAGTCTCTCAATCAGGCATTTCCATTTCTTCAGAAAAGGCCTCAATCTAAGTTTGGTGTCCCAGAACACGTCCTGCCTCTCAATAAACAGTTGTTTAAATAGGGCCCTCTTAAATTGTGTCATTGTCGGGGAGGAATGTGAGCACCATAAGGTTAATATGCACTGTCTCGCAACTAATGTGCAGAGTGTCAGTAAAGGTTGCTTTCCACTTACAACCCCAGTCCACGTGAATAAGTATATGTTGGTGGGGTTATAAGAGATATCAATGGACAATTTAATTTTAAGCCAATATTGTAAATATCCCCAAAACCTTCTAACTCCCGGGCATTCATAGAAATAGTGAATCAAGGAGGGGTCTGGAAATTGACACTTCGCACATCTATTTGGGCTATGGGGGCTCCATTTCGCCCTTCTGCTGGGGGTAATATAATCTCTGTTGATCATTCTAATTTGCGCCTCTCTCAATGTCAGTGCCAATGTAGCTGCTTTGGTTTTCATAAGGCTATATTTAATCACTTGGATAGTTAATTCATTGGTGGTATCCAATTTTAGTTTTTCCAACATACCCTCTTGAACCCTAGTAACATGATGGCGTAAAAGTTCCTGATACACTTCTGAAATGGAAAAACTCCCTAACTTAAAAGCTGTTTGGGGGATTACAAAAGGAGCCTGACTCCAAAACCCCGGGTTTTTGTCTATTAATGTTTTAATATAGTGTCTTAATTGTAGATATGCATAGAAATGCTGGTTCGGTAAATTATAAGTAGTCTTTAGCTCCTGAAACATTCTGACGGTGTGCAATAATGTATCCAGAGCACCCCCAATCCTCTGCAATCCTCTCTCCCCCCACACCCCAAAAGGAGCGTGTTCATCTCCTCCTGGGAAATCAATGTTACCCCGAATGGGTATATGCCTGAGCGCGGGATGTGTATGACCCAACATCTTGTGTGCCCTAGACCAGACCAGAAGCGGATCTCTGTACAGGAAGTTATTTTTTATGTGTTGAGGCAGATCCCCCAGTCTGCAGTACGGGAGATAAGCCAGTCCACACACACCAATCACTGTCTCCTCTAGCTGGGTGTCACAGAAGTGTGCCATTCCCATTTGCCAATCCAATACTAATCTGATCTGTGCCGCCCAGCTATAACACTGGATGTGTGGTAAACCCTGGCCTCCTTTCAGGAAAGAAGAGTGCAGTTTACTAGCCGCTATTCTGGGTTTTTCCCCCTTCCATACGAATCGGCTCATAGCCCTGTTCAGTTTTCTCTCATCTCCCCTCGTCACCATAAAGGGTAGCATCAATAAGGGGTATAAGAGCTTAGGTAGCAGGGACATTTTGAACAGGCTTATACGACCAGTGAGGCTCAAGGGGAGATTATGCCAACTGGCTAATTTGGAGCATATCAGGTCACACTGTTGCGTGATATTGAGGCCGTATATTTTGTGTGGGTTCATGTGTAGCCTAATGCCCAAGTATATGAGGGCATCTTGCACCTCAACAAAGGGATATGTAGTGGAGTCCGATCCGCGTCTACTAAGCCACAAGATCTCCGACTTGGTGTTATTGATCTTGTAACCCGAGAATCTCCCAAAGGACTCCAGGGTTTTCAAGATGACAGGCACAAAGATTTTAGGCGAATCCACAAACAGAAGCATGTCATCTGCGTATAAGGCTAACTGGAGGATATTCTTTCCCACCGCCACGCCTGGGAAAACCTGACGCAACTTTGCTGCTAAGGGCTCCAAGGCTAGATCAAAGATCAAGGGAGAAAGAGGGCATCCTTGTCTAGTGCCTCTCCTCAAGGAGAAGCCAGAAGAAAAGCATCCATTAACTAGGATGTGGGCAAAAGGAGATGAGTAAAGTTTTTTCAACACTCCTAGGTACGAACCCCTGAAGTTGAAACGCTCCAAGGTATCAAAAAGGTAAGGCCTTTTCTGCATCTAGGGAGAGAAGGAACGCCTCAGAGTGGTCCTCCCCTGTGTGGCTCTGTTCTCTCTGCCAGTAATGGTTAATAACATGCAATACCCGCCGCAGATTGGTTACCGAGGTACGTTGATACACAAAGCCAGTTTGATCAGGGTCAAGTAGGGTGGGTAGGATAGTTTTTAGACGATTTGCAAGAATTTTGGTAAAGATTTTATAGTCCGAATTGAGGAGTGAGATCGGGCGGTATGATCCAGGCTCCAAGGGATCTTTTCCTGGCTTGGGGATTAATGTTATATAGGCAGAGGCGAAAGTGTTTGAAGGGCATCCCTCTCCCTGAAAAAAGCCATTGTACACTTGTTGTAGTACTGGCGTTACTTGTGGCAGAAGCAACCAATATAACTCTATTGGGAGTCCATCCGGGCCTGCAGCCTTACCCCGAGCCAAGGATTTTATTATAGCTTGTAACTCACCCGACGAGATAGGGGCATTAAGGGACTCCAATTGATTCTCTGTTAGAGTTGGGAGTGTTATCGAACGCCAAAAGCGTTCAAGCACTTCCGGCGGAGGAGCATCTTGGTTAGAGTATAACTGCTTATGTAGAGCGCAAAGCCCTCTGCTATCTCCATTGGTGTCTTGTATGAGTTACCCTGAAACTGAATAACCGCAACTTCTCGGCCCATCTCCCTTCTATTCACCAGATTTGCAAGCAATCTGCCCGACCTATTACCATATCTATGGAATCTGCTCGCTGATTTCAGCAAGTCAGACGCCGCTTTCTGCCTCAGAAAGGTCTCCAATTCTTCCTTAGCCAAAATGAACGCATCATGTGTCTCCCTAGACCTGGTTGTACAATACACTTGGTAAGATTGTTCCAAAAGTCCCTGGAGGTCATCGTATTTCTGTTTTGCCCTACGTTTAAGGTTTGCCACATAGGAGATAATGTGCCCCGTCAAAACCGCCTTAGCTGTGTCCCAGAACAACTGTGGGGTATCTAAATGTTGTTGGTTGTCTGTATAATAGTCGTTCCAACAATGTGTTAGAAACTTTTGAAAAGCTTCCGAGGTAGCCAAGTAAGACGGGAATCTAAGTGTGTTTCTATTTGGTCTATTACGAGTGAGTTTCAATGTAAGACCCACCGGGGCATGATCTGACAACACAACCGTGTAAATTTTTTCCTGGCTAACCCTGGGTATCAAGCACTCCGATATCCAGAACATGTCTATCCTGGATAAGGAACCAGTAGCCTTTGATAAGCACGTATAATTCTTTTCCCAGGGGTGTCTCCTTCTCCATATGTCACACACCGCCAGGTCAGATTGCAGCTTGGAAAAGACCTTTGTCTCGAATTTCCCTTTTTGTTTCGTTAACCTAGCCTCTACATCTATATGACCCAACCAGGACCTATCCAACCGAGGGTGTGGAGTAAGGTTAAAGTCCCCACCAAGAATAAGTGGGTGTCCCACAAATTGAGCTAATGCCTGGACCAACGTGTCCCAGAAAACCAAGGTCTTAGAGTTGGGAGCATATATATTACAAAGAACATAAATGTTGCCCTGAAGGTTAACTTTCAGTATAAGGAATCTTCCCTCCCTATCCTTGTGCGTGCATAAAACCTCAACTGGGAGGCGTTTACCAAATAATATGGCCAGGCCCCTACTAGAGCTTGTATATGAGAGGTAGGAAACCCGTTCCACCCATGTTTGTTGCAGTTTTATATGTTCCTCATCTATTAGGTGTGTCTCCTGGAGAAATGCTATATCTGAGTCCAATTTCCTCAGGTGGGAGAGTATTGTTCTCCGCTTAATCGGAGAATTGATACCTCCCACATTCCATGATGTCAATTTAAGTGTCATTCAAGTCAACATAGGTGGAAGACCTGAGGGTGGGGTATATAGGGAGAGAGAAAAAAAAGGGGGGGGGGAGGAGGAGAAGGGGGGAAGGAAGGGAGGGAAAGGAAGGGCCAGGAGAGAGGGGTGTAGTGAAACTGAGGGTGTGTCCTTTCAAATACCACAGTGCAACCCCTACATTGCCTATTCCTCTGGTTGTCTTGTGAGAAAGAATAGACAGTAATACATTACAATGATTATGACTCAGTAAGAATGGAACATCAAGTCTTGTAAACAGTAAAAGGCATACAATAACATTAGTTCCTAGCCAGTGATAGATGAATAAGCTGTAATATACATTGGGTCTAGCAAACACTCTTGTGAATTCATTCAGGATTGACATGTCATGCATTTCAGACATTCCTAAGATCAACCTGTCTAGTAAAAGAACCATAAATATTCAAGGTCATAGCAGATTACATATCCATGGACATCTTCTTTAATCCTAGAACCCCCAAGGATCCCCTGGACACAGCCTTTACCTAAAATAAAGCAGATAAGACATCTCCCCTGTGCTAGCATTTTAAGATAAGTTAGCATCCTCCCATTCACATTAATAATAGCTCTTACAGAAATGAGGATCCCTAAATAAGTGATTATAAAACTCAGCAAAGTAGTCAAACATTCAAAAAACAACTGTAACATATTCCTAAATAACATTAACCTAAATAACAAAATATGGACGTTAGTTGCATAACACCCTCGGGTGTCAGCGGTACAACCTATTTGGGGTGTCTCCCCCATGTATGCCATGAATGCAAATCTGAACATAAACATTAGCAATCAAGATATAGTTACGTATTAGTTCTCACTCAGGGCTTTCAGTCAGGGTCTCTCTGTTTTCTCTCAGTCTCCAGATAGCTCTCCACTGCCCGGGGGGAGTGGAAAAACTTAGGGCCTGAGGGAGTCTGTAAACGGAGCTTGGCTGGAAATAGCAAGGCCACTTGACGACCCTGCTCATACAAACGGGAACAGATAGGTGAGAAATCTTTACGTTGCTTTGAAACTTCCGAGGAGAAGTCCTGGAAGAGTAGAATTCTGTTACCCTCATACAAGACTTCTTTCTGGAGACGGTAGGCTCTTAAGAGCTTCAGCTTCTCCTGGAAATTAAGGCACCTGAAGATCACCTGCCTGGGTTTCATATTGGCATTTTCCAGATTTCTCTCCGGCCCAATTCTATGGGCCCTCTCCACATCCAAAGGCAAGATATCCTGAGGTATTCCTAGAAGCTTTGGTAAAATTAAGGCTGTAAAGGCCAGGAGGTCCTTGCCCTTAACTTTTTCAGGTAGTCCAACCACCCGGAGGTTGTTGCGGCGACTACGGTTTTCCAGGTCATCCACACGTTCTTGGAGTATCTTGTTTTGGCGAAGAATCTGTTGTATTGAATTACTAGATTCAGCCTGCCTATCTTCTATCTCAGAGATGCGGCCCTCGGCATCCGAGAGGGGGGTGGAATATTGTCTGACCTCACTGGTCAGGGTATCAAGGCCTGCTTTCAAGTTTTCCATTTTAGGAAGAAAAAAAGATTTCAGATCCTTCATGAGTTGGGCCTGATCTCCCATGCGTTTGGCAGTTTCATCCGGGCATGGCTCAATCACCGCCTGAGTCTCCATCTGATGTTTAGACTTTCTGTCACTGCCTTTGTTCTTTTGACTCATTCTACCACCCTGATAAGAGCCTAGTCTCTGAAAGTACTCGTCCACTTTCATCGGCAGAATCCTCCACCTCTCAAAACCCCCTCCAGTGCGTGACACTAGACCGGTGATTATAACTGCTAATGTTCTCTGGCACTATGTACACCCAGAAAGGTGAAGAAAGTGTTCCACTTGTTCACCACCAGTCCCCTGGGAGTGAAAGTTGTGTGAATGGATCCCCCTATTTGCTATATCACTGCTGAATCAATGCTAGTCACCTGTTTCAGACCGGATCTTTCATATATCAGACTCTGTGAGCCCTCCGGGGTCACAAATGCAGGTGTTCAAAGCAGGCCTCAGCCTCCAGGTCGCAGACAAGGTAGGAATCAAAGTCAAATTTATGTCTGGCCTGTTACAGTGCCTGCAGTCAAGTTGCAAAGTGAGAAAAGGTTTGTATGGGCCGCTTACAAAAGATGTCCTGCCTGCGATATTGCTGCCTTATCAATGCTGAGCGCAGTTGCCAGGACCAGCGTTGGCCGTGTGTCCGGTCTTCTATAGACCCTCCAGGGCCTATACCCCAGTTGTACAATGAGGGAGATAGGGAGAAAAGAAAAAAGAACAAAATGTCTGCGGAGGCCTATGCCCGCCCCTCAATTGGGTAAGGTTTTGCGCGTTATGTCCCTGCTATATCTGTGCTGATCCAGGCAACCCACACAGCAATGCCAGTCTATGTAACCTTTACGGGGCAACAGGTGCAAGTGTGTAAGGCAGGCCCCACAGCTCCGGGGCACAATAGGTGCGCAACTGTGACTGCGTGACTGACCTGTTAGAAGTCCCCTGCACCCACGCTACACCGCATGGAAAGTATCCGTGCAAGTCCAGGCCCGCTTCTCCACTGGGGCTCCGGGCACTCGGATGGGCCAGATGAGAATCTCCCCTGCTCCAGGTATCTTTGTCTAGAGAGTCAGATTAGGCTAAGGATGTTGAGAGCCACTTTCCACGTGGGTTTTTACACTTCAGCGCTACCGGGGGCCAGAGTAGATGGCAAACTCTGCACAGCTGCTTTTTTATCAGTCGGCGTTATCCGATGAGGGAGTACCCAACAAGATATAGCTATGGGGAAGGCGGATTAGCAGCAAAGGATCAGATATTTTAGCGTTTTTAAGCTCACAATGTCGGAGCTCTCGTTCTCTGCTGCTATCAGCTAAGCCCTCCCACCGGAAGTCCCCTACTGTGATTTTTAAATCTTTTGGGTGTTTGGTTCTTTAACCCCTTGAGTGCTACGACAGCTCTGAGCCGTCACAACATTTCTCAGTCAGGTGCTAACGACGGCTCAGAGCCATCGCTATCACTCACCCACCTTGAGGGCAATCTGGGGACTCCCACCTATTCCCACCCTGGTGATCTGGAATGAATAGTGAGAGGCATTGCTGGGGCTTCACGTTTCATGTGGTTACATCACGCGCAATGATGTGATGAGGTCACCACACATCTCAGGCATCTAAGAAGCTAAAGACCCCCAAGACCCACCATTGGAAAGGTAATCGCCTAATATTTCCAATTGTATAAGTCTTGGGGATCTGGGAAAAAAGTAAAAAAATAAATATATTTAAAAAAAGTAAAAAAATAAAAAAAATTCTCAAAACCAGCTTAGCACCCAGGTGGGAAATGACTTAGCAGCCAAATAGTTAAATATATGCGCAAATGTGATGGGCTTTTGTTTTGTTATCTGCTATCAAAATATATGTTTCAATGTCTATTACTGAGAAAAAAAATACTCTTAAAAACAGCACCATAGATATATATATCACTTTATCTTTTGGAATCTACTGATCATTTAAGGACATTGTTTAGGATATTTTAGCATTGCCCTTTATAATATTCATTTATATAGTGGTTGAAACATACTTGTTTGAGATTTTAAAAATCAACATCATCACAATAAGTACCATCTTTCTATAACAACCACTTGCACTCAGATTATCAGGGTTTCCGCAGGTTTTAGTTTTGGGATTTTCCCTGTTACCTTTTTATCAACATTTAGGTGCAAATTGTACATTGAAATGTGGAACAAAACATTTGTTATCTACTTAAATGTCCATTTTGTTTTTTCCCTGTGATTAAAATAATTAACAACATGCCTGCCTCATTAAAGTGCACATAATTAATCATTTCTCAACAGCCTGACAAATTTTAGATGTTATACAATAATATGGGCCAAATTGCAAGTGGCACACTAATGCATTTTTTCACTTGAGCGTTAAAAACTGCGCTTAAAATAAACTTTTTACGTGGCACACATATTACAAGTTAAAAGTTAGCGTGTTAGTGACAGTTTGATGCATGCTAACTTCAGAACTTGCTAACCCATCAAAGCATTAGACCGACTGCGATAAAACCAAAGTCAGTTTTTAAATATTTTACATTCCAATGTTCTTCACACAGAAGAAAATGTTTTTTATTTTTTAAATATTTATTTAAAAAACACAATAAACATTTTCTTCTAAGTGAACAGCATTAGAATGTAAAATATTTATATTAAAGCAAAGTAAAATTTTTTTTTAAAAAATAAATAAAAATTATACTTCAAGTTTAAAGTTATTTGACTGGAAAGGGCTTAACGGGACACTGAACCCATTTTTTTTTCTTTTTCTTTTTTTCAGATAGAAAATAAAATTTTAAGCAACTTTCTAATTTATTCCTATTATCAAATTTTCTTTATTCTCTTGGTATCTTTATTTAAAATGTAAGAATGTACGTTTAGATGCCAGCCCATTTTTGATGAACAACCTGGGTTGTCCTTGCTGATTGGTGGATAAATTCATCCACCAATAAAAAAGTGCTGTCCAGAGTCCTGAACCCCCCAAAAAAAGCTTAGATGCCTTCTTTTTCAAATTCAGATAGCAAGAGAATGAAGAGAAATTGATAATAGGAGTAAATTAGAAAGTTGCTTAAAATAGTATGCTCTATTTGAATCACAAAAGAAAAAAATTTGGGTTAAGTGTCCCTTTAAAAGTTTGTGTGTGTATATACATGTCTGAGGATGGGCTTAGGCCCGAAAACGTTCACTTTATGTTGTATGCACAGTTAAAGCTGTTTAGTTAAAACGCCAGTGATTGCTTACTTCCGTGGATTCCTGTATATATATATATATATATATATATATATATATATATATATATATATATATATATATATATATATGTGTGTGTGTTTATATGTGTATATATGTTTGGATACAGATATTTACACATAAATACAAACGTATATGTATATATATATATATATATATATATATATACATACACACATATAAATACATACACATATTTAGACATATTTATACATTAAAGCCCATTTTCTGTCAAACACATTGGGCAAGATTACAAGTGATGCGGAACGGACTTTACGCTAGCGCAACAGTGATTTTGTGATCCATTGTTCTTCCACTGATATTACAAGTCAGGAAAAATCATCATTGTGCTACCACAATAGTCCTTTCCGCATCAATCCATACCGCAATCTAAGAGCTCTCAGGAAGTGTATTCTGAAACTAAAAAGTTTCACAAAACACAACAATAATACATTAAAAAATACACTTAAACCCATACACTACATGATTAACCCCTAAACAGCCATTCCCCTACATAGCAATCCCTAAATAAAATTATTAACCCCTAAACCACCATCCCCCCACACCACAAAGTACCTAAATAAATTATAAACCCCTAAACCACCATCCCCCCACATCACAAAGTACTTCTAACTTCCTCCCGGTGGTGGAGGTCCATCTTCTATCTTCATCCCGTTGGTGGCTGTGAAGATTTTGGTGAAGTCAGGGGTGACGTTGGGTGGTCCTCTTCAGAGCACTAACAGGGAGCTCCTCTTCATGCAGTCTCTAGCCGCACACCGAAGATTGAATGCAAGGTACCCATTTTATATAGGGGTACCCTTGCATTCCTATTGGCTGGTTTGATTCTTCAAATTCAAATCAGCCAATAGGAATGCAAGAGCTAAATGCCATTTTAAGAGCAATGCCCAGCCAAATGTTTTTTTTTCAGGACAATAGGTAGCTTAGGTTTTTTTGAGTTAGGTTTTTTTGAGGGGGTTGTTAGGGGGTAATTGTTTTATTTTATGCAAAAGAACAGTTAACTTTTAGGGCAATGCCCAACAAAAGGCCCCTTTAAGAGCTATTGGTAGTTTATTTTTAGAATAGTTTTATTTATTTTGAGGTGGTTTTTGGGGGTATTAGAATAGGAATATTTATTTTTTTGTTTTTGGTAATTTCGTTTGTTAAGTTTTGTAAGGGTAGTTTTTGTTACTTTTTGTTATTGTATCGTTTTGTAA
Organism: Bombina bombina; assembly: GCF_027579735.1. Classification (NCBI taxonomy): domain Eukaryota; kingdom Metazoa; phylum Chordata; class Amphibia; order Anura; family Bombinatoridae; genus Bombina; species Bombina bombina. The sequence goes on along the minus strand of NC_069501.1, from coordinate 688,398,863 downwards.
TGTAGTTTTTTATTTTTAAGTATTGTTATTTTTTTATTTTTTGTAATGTAGGTTTTTCATTTTTAAGTAATGTTAGTTTTTTTTGTTAGGGTAAGCTTAGGTTCTATTTTAATTTTACAGTTAAGTTTTTACATATTTTCAGGTAGTTAGAATATTTTTAAATTAATTTATGGGTATATTAATTGTGGTTAGGTTAGAGGGTTTAGATTTTAATTACTTTGCGATTTAGGGGATGGCAGTTTAAGGGTTAATATTTTATTTATGTAGTTTGCTTTGTGGGGGGTTTGCATTTAGGGGTTCATATTTTATTTATGTAGTTTGCTCTGTGGGGGGATGGTGGTTTAGACGCCAATAGTTTATGTAGTTTGCGATGTTGGGGGATGTCAATTTAGGGGTTAATAGTATTATTTAGTATTTGTGATGTGGGGGGATGGCGGATTAGGGGTTATTAGGCTAGGGGCCTATGGTAGGGTGTTTTGCTGTCTTTTTTTAACTTTTTTTGTCTGTTTCGCGAGTAGGGTTTTTTTTTCCCACTTTTTTTCTCCATTGATTTCTATGGGAGAACACATACATGAGCGTGCCAAAACTCCGCTAGCGATGTTTGCGATTCTCTGTAATCTGGCCCATTGTCATATATCATATGAAGCTATAACTACGGCTTGATTGCCGACACGCGTCAGTTGATATGACAAACTGTGATGTTTTAAAGGCTTCATCCATAAAGAAAAGTTTATTTTCTAAATTCTCCGGACTCTCCGTGTTTTCGAATGCCTAATATATAATATCCCTTTTAAACCTTATAAAACATTTTTATTAATATTTAAATTATTTTTTTAATATAAGAAAGTGTATGAGTGTAGTAGTTAATTTAAATGCATTTATGTTGTGAACATTTTTTTTTTTAACCTTTACACTTTACACTAGGGGGCCAATTTATCAAGCTCCGGATGGAGTTTGAGGGCCCGTGTTTCTGGCAAGCTTGCAGGCTCCCCAGAAACACCAGTTATGAAGCAGCGGTCACAAAGACCACTGCTCCATAACCTGTCCGCCTGCTCTGAGCAGGCGGACAGACATCGCCATAATTCAACCCGATCGAGTACAATCTGGTTGATTGACAGCCGCGAATCTGCAGGGGGCTGTTGGTGCAATGCTGAATACAGAGAACGTATTGCTCTCCGCATTCAGCGAGGTCTGTCGGACCTGATCCGCACTGTCGGATCAGTTCCAACAGACCTTTGCTAAATAGGGGCCTAGGTCTTCAGTTGAGCGCTTAAGTGCCCTCGCTTAATTTAAACTTTTAATAAATATGCTAGTTACCGCAGACGTGATATTGCTTATCGTGTTCCGTGCCAACAATAACAAGTCACTTGTAATCTAGCCCCATATGTTTTATATACAGTTCCTTTTATTTCTGTGTCAAAATGCTGATAAAATGTATGGGAATATCTCTGAAAGCAACTTCTATTGTTTTTAAATACTAAAATATATATATATTGCCTAGTGGAAACTGCCAAATAATAAAACAGCAGCTGAGAGTTTTGATACTCACACGAAAGACTGAAATAACATTTTCCAAATATCTTTCCAGAATAAGATTTATTTATTTATTTGTGTTGTTAAGAAAAATACAGTTTGATTTTTAATTATTTACTTATGCTTAAGAAAATGTAGAAAACGTATTTTTCTCTTTGAATTTGGAATGTGGAACTAATTATAAAGTAGCTTCTATTCATATGTGCAAATACTAAAAAGATTCCTTATTACGCTATAGAAACAACAATTAAAAGTATGCCAACCTAATCTTTGAGACTTTGGGGCATATTTATCAAGCTCCGTATGGAGCTTGATGCCCCTCGCCAGAAACAGCAGTTATGAAGCAGCGGTCACAAAGACCGCTGCTCCATAACCTGTCCGCCTGTTCTGAGCAGGCGGATAGACATCGCCGGAAATCAACCCGATCAAGTACAATCGGGTTGATTGACACCCCCTGCTGGCGGCCTATTGGCCGCAAGTCTGCAGGGGGCGGCGTTGCACCAGCAGTTCTTGTGAGCTGCTGGTGCAATGCTGGATACGGTGAGCGTATTGCTCGACGTATTCAGCGAGGTCTGGCGGACCTGATCCGCACTGTTGGATCAGGTCCACCAGACTTTCATAAATAGGGGCCTTTCAAACAAAACGTGTCAAGTATTTCAAATGTTTGAAAAGTGAAGTCTTTAATATGTACCAAAAAATCTGAGTAAACTATGTTTTGAAAACAAAATGTGAGACATTTAAAGGGACAGCAAACCTTAAAAATAATGTTATATAATTCTGCACATAGTGTAGAATTATATAACATTATTTAGGTGATATAGCCATAAACGCCTTTTTTACAGTTTAATTAGCTAAAATACAGCGCTTTTACAGACCCGCTCTCTGCTCTCTGCTGAGCAGGTGGACAGACATCGCCACTATGTGCAGAATTATATAACATTATTTTTAAGGTTTACTGTCCCTTTAAGTGTTACAAGTTTTCTTTTTTTTCTTCTTTGCTCCATTCAACTAATGTAAATTATGTCTATTTCCATGTTTGTTTCCAAGTAATCCAATAACTAATATGAGAATATATCGTGCTAGTTTTCATTGTTTCAACTATTTATTAAAACAAAGTGTGCCAAGGTTTTGATACTTTAATTTCTCACTGAGGAGACCAGGCTAATTTTCTTAGAAAGGGGCAGGTGAGAGAGAAAGAGTAAGAGGGAGAGAGACCGCAGAGGTCAAACCGTGGCCAGGACTAGCTTATTAAGAAAGTCTCCCTTAAATTCATATGGCATGTTAAACTCCAATATAAGTTTATTCATTATACTTCTAGAGAAACTCTACCACACAAAATAAATAGCAGTGCAACATTTTACAGATATTAGTGGGGTTTTTTTTGCAATAGCTTTGTCTAAAAATATACATATGGTCATATTGAATATTGCTTTTTTTCACCCCCTTTTTAACATCTCAAATGTTTCAGCCAAATGTGTTTATTCCTTCCAAAGCTATATGCTATTGAAAAACAGCATTAAGCATGATATTTCCAAAATAACACAAACATCTTGTTATAAAAATCTGTTATTCAGTGCATATAGTTTTTTTTTACTTATGTACTTGGGGGCACACATTCAACTTTTACATAATTGGTTTAATTTCAAGTAAATTTTAAAGATCCAAAACCTATAGCAGTATATTTACTAGTCAACTCCTTCTGATATTCAAACTTAAATCACTCCACTATGCATTGAACAGCTTGAAATGTTATTTACTATAATATTTTCTCAGGGTTTTCTAAATTTATAGAATAGGAAAAAATTGTATGTAAACGTTTGTTGATTAAGGTGATTACAAAGTGAAGTGTTCTTGATAATACAATGTACAAAAAATAATTGTGTAGTAGATTTACACACCCACACAAGTCAGGTGATTTGTTCTCTCACAGAAATCCTTCGCACAAAGTGTTTCCACTACAGCAAAGAAGACATTAAAATGTAAATATTATATATTATTATTTATCTTCTAAATATTTGTCACCTCACTTTCCATAATTTTCTTCCATAGGTATATGGTTCACTGTTGCAATGGCAATTACCTGCTAGCTACTTATATACTTGACCCTCATATAAAAGTGGACACCTCTAATTAAAAAATGGAGTCTCGGGGCGGAGCCTAGCCACGCAGGGAGATGGCTGCTTGAATTTCGGCTCTAATGCCCCACTCCCGACTAATGCCTGAGGAAAGGGAATTTTGTCCTATAATCTATGACCTAATTGTAGGTGCTACTGCCTGTCATACCATAGCCTCCACAGAGATCTGAGTGAGACCTCCGGCAACAACGCACTGTGCACCTAACCTGCCTCTGTGGGCTTACTTGTAGCCTGCTCCGGAGTGTGTCTACCGCGCGGGACCTGCAGCCTGGCAACATCGTGGAAAAGAGATCTCCTCCTGATTAGCGGACTGCCGCTGCGGTAAGGGGACAGTACCGACGATCAACTCTCACCTGTTAGACAGGGACAACCGGGCTGCATCGGACTCACAGCTGTGCATCAGCCCCACACGCCGGGACCCAAGATCAGACCGGAGGAGTCTGGAGACAGTGCCTGTGTGATCCGGGGACTGACCGCACCACCGGGTGCTTAGCAATCTGCAGGAGGTACGTGAGTACATTGATTGCGGCTGTCCCGTGACATCCTTCATTCCTGTGGGCGGTTGCCCCTGTCACACGTCCCCAGCACAAATAAATACACAAATAAATACACACTATACACAAGGCAGCACAGGGCATACTTTAATACCTGGTTTAATAAGTGGTTTATTGGGGCTTGTGTTTGTCGGCTCTTTGTGGAGGTACTTTACATTTATTTTTTGGAAAAATTTGGGCCTTATTACTTGAACAGGCGTCTGGCAGGCCTCACAACAGAAGCTTAAGAATTTGTGACGCAGTTCCATATACCTGCACCCCTCGCTTAAGGGTCTCTAACAAGTATTTTATTTACATACAGACTTTACCTAAGAGATTTATTAGCAGACAGAGATTGGCTCCTAGACACTTACAACACTATGTCTAATAGAAAAAATAACAAATCAGAGAAGGGACTTAAATCCTCAAGTCTAACTAACTACCTTGAATCTGCTACACCTAGCACAGGCATGCCAGAAAACAGATCCCTTTCTCCTACTCAAGATGCCATGGAGATGACTTGCTCCACATCCCAGCAGCCTCAGGAATATCTGACTAGAAGTGACCTCAATACCATATCCTCAAAAGAAGATATTAATAAGGTCCTAGCAGAAATGAGATCCTTCTTTGGTGACCTGAAAAGGGACATTACTCAAGTGACACAGTAAGTCCAAATGCTAGAGAACAAACATGAAACCCTTTCTGCTAAAGTGCACACTAACCCTCAGCACATCAGAGATCACAAGGAGAGTATTCAGTTCTTGCTTTCCAGAGTGGAAGATCTGGACAACAGGGGGCGGCGGAACAACATCAGGATCCGCGGAGTCCCTGAATCTGTCTCTAATGTAACATTAGAGGGTTACTTGCAGGACTTTTTCCTTACATTAAAGGGAACACAGAGCTCCACCGACATACCTATTGAAAGGGCTCATAGGGCCCTTAGACCCAGACCTCCGCCCAAGGCCCCACCTAGGAACATCATAGTCAAGTTTCTTAGCTACAAGGACAAAGATTTGATTATGCAAAAGGCAAGGAGCCTCCAGAGCATAACTCATGCGGGGATCCCCCTGCAAGTCTTCGCCGACTTGCGTTTAGCTACCTTGCAAAAGAGAAGAGAGCTCAAATATATAACATCTGAACTTCATGCCCACAAGATACCGTATAAATGGGGTTTCCCAATAAGCCTAATAGCTTCTAAAAATTGTACACAAGCAATCTACAGATCACCGGTTGATCTTCCAGAGTTCTGCAGGATACTTAAAATCGATATTCTGTCACCAGACCAGATGGGGAACACCCAACAAGATCCTCCTCTGCAGGGAGCAGAGGATCCTGCTCAAACTTCTGATACATGAACGGTGTTCTCTGCCTTTACATTACTACTTGGACATACACCACAGGGAACTGGATAAGTATTTATTTCTCTGTTATGCTTGCTGGGGGTGTGTTGAACGGTTTTCCTTGGGTTGGAAACTTAAGTTCCCTCAGTCTGTAATGATTACTTGCCCAACCCATTATTTGCAATGTTTGAATATCTCCTAGAACTAAATGTTAGGTGATGTCATGTTTACTCGGGCAACACTGTTATATTTGAACAGGCCTTTTGCCATATAGAACTTTGAATGCATAATCTGAATTCCAGAGATTATATTTGTTGTCTGTTATATATACATATCATCACCATTTTATCTCATTGGGGATTCATGGATGTCTTTAAAGAAGCCATATATTATCATGATAATGATACTGACGAAAGTATGTGCTGGACATACAGGATCCACAATGCTGATTATAACGGTCTATTTGTTTATACTGTTGATTATATTAGATAATGCATTTGCTTATTAGAGTAAGTTCAGTATATTATCTTGTTCTATTGTTGAAACATGTGTTTGCCAGAGTGTTTTATATATATGTGAATAGTACCTATTTCAGTGTACAAGTTTAGGATAGACTGTTCCCTAAATTCTGATTTATTCTTATATATTTCCTATTAGTCAGGTGTGGGGATACTGACCCCACGCTTATTTTATTTTATTTCTTGTCTTTCCCTTCTATATTCCAGAGGGAATACACAGGTATCTCTTCTAGAAACTCACCAACTTCCAGCGTTCTGCTGGAACATCTATTATTACTTTACTAACTTCTGTTTATTCTTTTTAAATCTTCTCTTTCTTCTTTTTTTTTTTCTGTCTCCCCATTCTTCCATTCTTTCCCTCTCCACCACTTCCTAGCCCCCCCCCCCCATTAGCAAACACATATTTAGCAAGATGGAGCCCCAGGGCACGCAGAGCTTGACAGTGCTAACGATAAATGTTAAAGGCCTCAACACACCTGAAAAGAGATCTCATTTGATCAAAGACACGACTAGGTTAAAATGTGACATTGCATACTTGCAAGAAACCCACTTTAAGAGGGGGAGGGAACCAAGATGGCTGAATCCCAAGTTCCCAACATCCTTTTTTGCTTCTGGCCCTACCAAGAACAATGGGGTGGGAATCCTTATAAAACACTCCTTATCGTTCAAATTGACTTAAGAGATTAAGGATCCAGAGGGCTGTTACCTGATTGTAGTAGGCATCTTGTATAACAGACCTGTTACGTTGGTTAATGCATACTTCCCAAATACACGCCAACACAAATTTATGACAGTTCTAACCAATAAAATACTTGAAACACCGTGGACATTAAGATATACTCTAAAGTCCTCGCGACGAGACTAGGGAAATACCTCCCCTCTATAATCCACCTAGACCAAGTCGGATTTGTCCAAGGCAGACAGGGCTCTGACAATACCCGTAGACTGCTGAACATCTTCGCTGAATCGCATGACATGGGCTTGCCCCTTCTCACCCTGTCATTAGATGCTGAAAAGGCCTTCAACAGGGTGAGATGGGAATATATGTTTGAGACTCTGAGAACGTTTGGGGTCCCGCTCTCGTTCTGTGGGGCCGTAGCGGCCCTCTATACCCTCCCCACGGCTGTGGTCAAGGGGTTGGGCTTTTGCTCCCCTAAAATACACATACGAAATGGGACGAGGCAGGGATGCCCCCTGTTGCCACTCCTTTTTGCGATGGTCATGGAGCCATTGGCGGAAGCCATCAGACAGGACACCCAAATTCAAGGTCTGTTGCTGCATGATTCAGTTCAAAAGGTGGCGCTATTCGCGGATGATCTTACACTTTTCATCACAGAGCCGACCTTATCGCTCCCACCGCTGATGGCACTTATTGAAAGATTCGGTATGCTCTCTAACTACAAAATAAATGTAACCAAGACGGAGGCGTTCCCGATTCATCTGGACCACCTAGAACAGAGAACTTTGCGACAGCAATACTCTTTCAAATGGTCCACCAAAGGTATCCGGCACCTAGGTGTCTTCTTATCTTACGATAAGGAGACGGTTCTTCATGAGAACTACCACACTTTGTTGAAGACAGTAGACAAGCACCTGAGAGCAAAGAAATATGACAAACTCTCTTGGATGGGTAGAATTGCGGCCCTGAAAATGATGCTACTTCCCAAGCTAACATACATTATGCGATGTATTCCCCTCCCAGTCCCAGATAAACTACTGAAAAACTTTCAGACCCTATTTAACAGATACGTCTGGAACAACAAGAAACCCAGAGTAGCGGCCTCAATCTTACAGTCCCCCCTAGATCAGGGAGGGCTGGGATTACCAAGTGTGAAGATGTACTATGAGGCGGCTATGATCTCTCATGTCTCTGCTTGGGGACGAGACCTCCCCCCCACGAGATGGAGGGACCTGGAACAGGCTTCATTACCCGCCTATATAGATCTGGCTGATTTGTTGTGGTTTCCCCCACATCTCGCCACCGCTCACACCATCTCTAACTCAATTGTTAGAGGATGCCAAATGCTATGGTATAAATTGCGACACCACACTCAGATCGCCCCCCATCCTTCTCCTATCCAACCTTTACTCCCCATACTTCAGACCCTTCCCAATATGAGACTGAACTTATGGCGGCAGGCCGGAATTTTGACAGTAGGCGATTTCTATGTAGCAGATCGGCTTCTAACGCAAGAAGAGATGGTGGCAAACTTTGAGGTCCCGCGGCAACTGACATTTGAACTTCTAAGACTAAGATCTCTACTGAAAGCCTGGGGATTCCTGAGTGATGCCCCACGGCCTCTTACAGCTTGGGAAGCGCGATGGAAAACGGGCCTTCAGACCTATAAACCCCTCACGGCACACTATCGTTGCCTACTGGTTCCCCCCGTAATTCCTAAGACGAGACATATGCTCTCCTGGGAGGCAGAGCTGCAAAAGGTATACTCACCTAAGAAATGGACATTGGCTATTGCTACAACCAAGGCCGCCTTACATTGCACCAAGATGTACGAACTCTACTTTAAAATGCTCACTAGGTGGCATCTGGTCCCGACCAGATTGCAAACCCTCTACCCTAATCACCCTCCAACCTGTTGGAGGAACTGTGGTGGCATTGGCACCCCACTGCACACCTGGTGGACTTGTCCTAACCTAAAGTCACTCTGGGATAAGACCAGTAAGATCTGTGGTTTGATGGGTCTCCCAGAGATAAAAGACTCTGGAATGGCTCTCCTACACCTGGGTTTGGAGAAAATGCCTCCGCACCAGAGAACCCTTCTTATTTACATACTCACCTCAGTTAAAATGACAATTGCCAGGAACTGGAAAAAAGTGCACCCCCCAAAGTGGCAGAGTGTCTTGGAATACCTGAATTATGTCAAGTCCATGGAAGACTATGTCTACAGAGTCCGGCGCAAGTCGGAAACTTTCTGTCTTGTTTGGGAACCCTGGGAAGCCTACCTGCAGAGTCTCAGAACTAAATCCTAGGACTTCCTGCCCCCTTAGTACCACAGGCCCTTGATTCGGGTACGGGATGATCTGTCCACCCTCCTCCCCCCTCCCTCCCCCCCCCCCCCCACTCAATGAGCCCCCCCCCTCCCCTCCTCCCCCCTCCCCTTACATACTACCCTCTCCCCCCTCACAGGGGGTACTTTCGCCCACGATACTACAAAGATGATTGAAGCTTGATTTCACTTCTTTGGAGCGGTGGCCCCCGTCGGCCCTAGCTTCCGCTCCATTGCTTATACAGGCAATACCCGCATGATAACTAGCTACTAGCGTAATTCCGCTTTTAAAGAAAGCAGAACAAAAGGCGAGAAAAACGCCAAAATCTTACTCTACCATCTGACCACGATTCACCCAATCTGTGAACACTCCTACTCACTCCTCATTTCACCTCCCACTCAGTTATAGTTTGATCTTTAGGTCTATTAGGAATGGAGATGAACGCCTGGTTTAATTATGCAATATTTATGTCATGTTACTGCCATGTGAGATATTTTTTTGTGATTGCTGTGTTTACCTCATATCTGTAACGTTTCAAAGAATTGTGATAACTTATGTTTATAATAAAAATAAAATTAAAAAAAAAAAAAAAAAAAAAATACTTGAAACACAAAAAGGAGCTCTTCTCCTAGCAGGAGATTTTAATCTACCCCTGGATCCAATACTTGATACCTCTAGGGGGATAGCATCTGTCCCAAAAAAGATCATCAAGCAGTGTAACACTAGGTTAGAGGAATTAGCTGTACACGACATTTGGAGAACACAATTCCCCACAAGACGGGACTATACCTTCTTTTCCCACCCCCACGACTTGTATACTAAAATCGACTATATTTTCACTGACCAATCCACACTGGCCTCTGTAGAAAAAGTGCAAATCCTTCCCATGACATGGTCAGATCACGCCCCAGTACTCTGTAAACTAAGATGGCCGACTATACCAGACCATCCATTCATATGGCGATTTGACGACTTTTTACTTAATAACCAGTTACTCAGGGGGAAAATTGAGACTACACTCACTGACTATTTCACCATTAACGACATAGCTGAGACTCCTAAACATATACTTTGGGAAGTTCACAAATGTGTTCTTCGAGGTGAACTCATCAAACAAAAAGCCATTGTGGCAAAACAAACTAGGACACGGTTCTCTTCACTCCTCTCTAGTATACGCGAACTAGAACTTAAACATAAAAAGAAACTGTCAGACACCTCAGTGCTTACCGATCTTACCAAGGCTAGGAGAGACATTCAAGATATCCACACACTAGAATATCAGAAAATGGCGTTACAGAATCAACAAAAATTCTATGAATTTGGAGATAAACCTGGTAGACTGTTAGCCAGGGCCCTTAGGAGAAAACATTTGAAAACACATATTCACTCATTGATAGATAAACATGGCTTTACACAAGTAGACAGCCCAGCTATTGCTGAGACGCTCAGAGTATATTACCATGATCTATTTAATTTACAAAATCCCTCTCACCCCTCTCAAGGCAGTGTAGGGCGATCATCTTCTTCTGACCTGAGTTCTTATCTGGACTCAATTACACTACCTTCCCTGTCACAGGCTGAGGTAGAGATATTGGATGCTCCTATATCTTTGGAGGAAGTGTCACATGTCATAGACGACCTACCGGCTGGTAAGAGTCCGGGCCCCGATGGCTTTAGTGCTAAATATTATAAGCTCTACAAATTGATCCTAGCCCCCCATTTGGCCTGCTTGTTCAATACTCTAGACACCTCCCAGGGATTTCCCCCCTCCATGCTCACAGCCCACATTACTACTATCACTAAACCGGGTAAACCGGACAGAAATTTTTAGACCAATATCACTCCTTAACGTGGACATAAAGATATTCGCCTAAATTCTCTCTAACAGACTGAACACATTTTTGCCTAATTTAATCTCCCTGGATCAAGTAGGTTTTGTGCACAACACTATAATAGCTACCCTACTTTGTAATTACGTACAAATTAATAAGGTCCCGATGATTCTTGTCTCTACTGACGCCGAGAAGGCCTTCGACAGGATCACCTGGAATTTTTTGAGAGCGGTCCTGTCGAAGATGAGATTTGGACAGACTTTTACACAAAGGATCTTTGCACTTTACACAGCCCCTTCGGCCCAGGTCAGGATCAATAACATACTATCGGACCCCTTTAATATCACAAACGGAACCAGGTAAGGGTGCCTGCTATCCTCATTGTTATTTGCTCTGGTGATGGAGGTCCTAGCTCAGAAGATTAGGGACAATGGGAAGATTAAGGGATTACGGATAGGGGATCATGAGCACAAATTGTCCATGTACGCGGACAACGTCTTACTTTCTTTAACAGAACCACTAACTTCACTTACAGAGGTGCTACGGGAATTTGAGGAGTATGGGCGGTTGTCAAATTTTCACTTAAACAAAAATAAATCAGAAATATTAAATATTACTCTCCCCCAGGCAGACATCTGCCAACTCTCTTCTATGTGTCCACTACGCATAAAAACCCGTACTCTTAGATATTTGGGTATTAATCTTACCCCTACACCAGATACACTACACAAGGCCAATTACTGAAACTTACTTACCGGAATCACAGGGGATCTTTCCTCCTGGAGAAACAAACCGGTCTCCTGGCTTGGGAGAATCGGTATTGTGAAAATGAATATTTTACCTAGGATACTGTATTACCTCCAGACTCTTCCGATCCCACTACCTATGCACGTTCTACACAGATTCCAAAGGGTGATAGAGGAGTTTATTTGGAAGGGAGTTAAACCAAGAATTGCAAGGAGAACTCTTTACTTACTGAAAGAGAGAGGGGGACTGGGAATCCCTAACTTAATCGCATACAGGAAAGCTATCAATCTCCAGCATCAAGTTGAATGGTGCCATAATTCTATAGATAAAACTTGGGTCCAAATATGCAAAACAATTCTAGGAGTACAGAATCTAGGTACACTGGGATGGACCTCCGCCAAATTTAGGCCCAAAATGCTGGAGAATTTCCCCTTTCTTAAAGAATTTTACACACAGTGGGATAGAACCCTAGTGGACTACCCACACATTACCACGAATCCTTCACCACTTATACCATTTATAGATAACCCAGATATACCTTTCACTTGTACACAGCGGCTGCTCATAGATAAAACCCGACTTACACAAGTGGTTTTTCACCGCCTTCTGACACACAAAAGAATTAAAAACAGAGCAGACTTAGCGCACACTGGACTTGACATTCCTTGTTTTTTTTATACGCAACTCCAACATTTCCTACTGACATACAAAAGATCAAGTGACGTGACTAGACAACTGACCACTCTGGAATCCCTATGCCTACTTCCGAACACACCGAAACATTTGATCTCTATAGCCTACCGCTTGATCCTTTCACATAAAGAAACTCCTCTCCCTGAATATGTTAGATGCTGGAACAAGGAGCTCAGCCCCCCCCTACTGATGAGGAATGGCATAAGATCTTAATCGCTCATGTGAAGGCCTCGGTCTCAGTAAGGGTGGTTGAATCCAATTATAAATATCTGTCTAGGTGGTATCTTTCACCTGACAGAATTCAGAAAATATACAAGCAAACTGATGGGAGGTGCTGGCGAGGCTGCGGGGAAAGTGGCACCCTCCTCCACATTTGGTGGGAATGCGGTCCTGTTGGGCCTTATTGGCAGTCAGTTCTAGATGTGGTGGAGACCACACTTAACATATCACTAACAAGATTGCCTAGCCTTCTGCTGTTCCACAACCTTCCTAAATTTAAAGACAAACCCTCTAAACACCTTTTTTTATAATGCTCAATAGTGCTAAATCCCTAATCCCTAGGAGGTGGAAAAGGGCGGATATCCCTACAGTAGAGGACTGGGTGTCTCAGGTAGATAGACTTTTGCAACTAGAAAGATTCAGATATATGAGGGATGACAAAATAGAATTGTACGAGTATATGCTGGAAAAATGGAAACCAGTGATCTCTGAATTACGACCTAGCGCACAGAATGATACACGGTGATGAGGACCTGGCGGCTCTCGCTGGGCTTAGGGGCTTTGTTCTGGAACTTCCTCATATGGGAATGCATTAGTATTACCTTTTCTCCCCATACCTTCCTACCCCTTAATTTTCCCATTCGCCTCCCCTTCCCCCCCCTTTTTTTTCTTTTCTTTTTTTTTCTTTCTTCTCTCTTCCTTTTCCCCTTTTCCCTCTTTCCTCTTCTCTCCTCCTTCTTTCTTCTCTTTCTCTTCTTACATACTCGACGTGGCAGTGTGTGTTAAAGCCCACGCCGAGCTCATGTTATCTTCTAGACCTTATATAACTAATATACTGCTCTTGTTACGTATTAACAGTTTGAGTGCATACTCATGGGATCTTGTAACCAATGGCGCACACTATTTTAAGAAACATTTTTAATCTATCAAGTAGTATGTGTATTGTTATCTGGTTTTAAAACCCAGACATAGATAACTACGGACTCTCCACTGTTGCCTGCAAAATGCTTAATTTTGTTCTGTAACTTTTTCCTTTCGATGTATGTACTGTTATTGCCTTTTCTTAATAAAGCTTTGAAAACAAAAAAAACAAAAAAACAAAAATGGAGTCTCATACTTCTGTTTTTTTGTTGTTTTGTTTTTGTAGTGGAGATAGGGATTCTATAAAATCAACCTTCTCCTGTATTAAAAAATTATATTGCAACCACTATGCATGTTCCTCATAGTGATCACCTACAAATTTAGGAATAATTGCCCCCTCATTAAAATTAGTTTTCTCTCAACTACTAAAATATAATTGGAGCTTTTATTTTTGTCTCATTTTACAAGTTAATAGTGATATTTCCTTCTTAATATGAGGATAGTCTACAGCTTCATTCCTTACAGAACCTGGCCACCATGAGGAGGCAAAGACACCCCAGCCAAAGGCTTAAATACCTCCCCCACTTCCCTCATATCCCAGTCATTCTTTGCCTTTCAACACAGGAGGCTGGCAGAGAAGTGTCAGAAGATACCGAGTAGTTCCTTATGAAGGGTATCTACCCTTTGAAATGGGACTGGAGTTTTAAGTAGACTTGTCAGCCTCTCAGTGAGAGCATTGACAAAAGTTAGGGTCTGGAGATGCAGGTAGATTCCTTCTGTGAAACCATCCAAACTCATATTAACAGCTCCTAAGCAATCATTGTTGACGAGTTTCACTGCCTGCTTTCATCACTCAAGTCCATGTCAGGAGCGATGCTACAAGACTGTCACACTTGAGAGGCTGTGTTTCTGTTCCACAGCATAGATTCCGGTAAGATCGTTTATTTTTTTACACATATGGTAATGCTAGAAGACAGGATCATATTGTGGCTCCTTTTATCTGTATAGAATCAAGGGTTAATATCTCCTGAGGGGGGATTATTGAACAGTGGGGATTAATCTCTAAAAAAATTATTTGATTTATACTGTGTTATGTGTGAAATGTTTTCTTTAGCTCATAGGCTGAGGTTGGAACATATAGGTTACTTTCACTTTAGAGCTGCACAGCTTTACAAGCTTGGCATGCTTTTCCTTATCGAAGGCGGTCCTAGGTTACGCTCCATGTGACGGGTGTGGTCGTAGTTTCACTTCCTACTCTCTGACCATGCTGGTTATCAGAGAGAAATGGTTTACTCTGTGTGCCTGGGTCATAGGAGGTGGTGAGTGCCCCAGCTATTGGGGGTATAACGGTGCCTTTTTTTTATAATTTTTATAACATTCGTTATTGTTATATTAGGACATAGCCCATAGCTATGGAGGACTCTGACGTTTTAGAGGGTACTCCCTCTATACCTAAGACTAAAGCCTGTTTATATTGTGAGGAGGCCGAGGTATACCCGCCCTCTCAATTATGTTGCCTAGAAAAAGTGATTATGTCAAAGACGGTTAACATGTTTGATACCACTGAGCCTTCCACCTCTGAGGGGACCCTGTCCAGTGAAGTGTGCACCCTGCTTTCATCTCCTAATACACATGCAGTTTCCCATAGCACGCCTGATCCTCCATTTGGAGGAGGCCTTTTACCTCCAGACTTCACTGCGCAATTACAAACAGCGGTGTCTGCGGCCATTAGTGCTTTACCTCACCCTACTAAGCACAAGCGAACGGTTAAATATTGCTATCCTTCCCAGGGGTCATCATCTAGTGTATTGGCTATAGCTGATAGACGGTTATCTGATGATTAATTTTTTTCTGATACTTCAGAGTGTGAACTTTCTGGGTCTGAAATGGCTGCCTCTAAGCCTCCAATTGCAGAAGAACCAGATTTTAGATTAAAAAAAATATTATATTTAAAAGCAGAATTAAAAGCCAGGCATTTACAGAAGTCTAGTGATCTGTGCTGACTTATTAGTGTGTGCTTATACTTGGAGCTAGTATAATATGAAAAATAACACGTATATATACATATGTACAAACACATACATATACACCTTTAAGCCCTTCCCATTACAACACCATGTTATATACAATATCCTTTTAAGTCGCTTTTAAACCTTTTTGTTTTTAATAACAAATCTTTAGTTTGGATTTAATGTGTAAATATAAGCGGAATACTTTATTTTTAGATTATATGCATATATTCTGTTATATTTGTTATACATATATTTGCTTCAGGTCTCCAAGAGTTCTAAATTTTCATTTTACCATTCACTTGTAATACCAGTTTGAGCGGTATTCTAATGTAATACCAGTTTGTGCGGTATTCTAATGTAATACCAGTTTGTGCGGTATTCTAATGTAATACCAGTTTGTGCGGTATTCTAATGTAATACCAGTTTGTGCGGTATTGTAATGTAATATCAGTTTGTGCGGTATTCTAATGTAATACCAGTTTGTGCGGTATTCTAATGTAATACCAGTTTGTGCGGTATTCTAATGCAATACCAGTTTGTGCGGTATTCTAATGTAATACCAGTTTGTGCGGTATTCTAATGTAATACCAGTAACCAGTTTGTGCAAGGTCTCGAGAAGTACAACACACACTCTGCACTAGCAGTTGCACTCAATTTGTAATTAGGGCCAAAACAGCTTAAACAAAAATTGCAATGCATTTCAATGTTTATTTTGTATTTTTTTCCTATAGTTAATCACTAAAAATTGTGTATTGAACATGCGCCCATAGAAAGGTCAGAGTGCTTCCTGCAGGATCCAGATCCTTTATACTATGAAATATGCAGTGATTGCTTAAAGGGCCATAATAGATGAAAAACTGCATGCGCTAATTCTTTAAAGCATGTAATTAAGACAATCAACTCTGTACTTCTGCGCTTTACCCCTGCAATTGGGTTAAACACACATTTAAAGCGCTGCTTTGGACCTGCAGAGCACTGCTGGTCCCAAGCAGAAGTTGCCGCTGATCCAGTTAGCAGGGAAATTTGCACATCGGAGTCATCGGACTGTCGCTGATTGGATCAGTGGCAGGTTCCACTCAGGACAAGCAGTGCCCCCACGGATCCCAAACATCCCTTCTCAACTTGTGAAGCTGTCCGCCGGACTGCCTGCCTTTGCTGCATATTGGCAGCGGATCTGTTCATCTGCTTGCCCATATGTATTATTACACTCTCTGATGAGTGTGCAATGCTCGCCTCTTCATTTGCGCGAGCTCTCTGTGAATTCTCAGAGGTGGCAAAGAGTGTAAGAGGCAGCGGTCTAATGAACGCTGCTTCTTACATTGCGGGAAGCAGAATTGCAGGTGCAAAACTTCCCCGCAAGGGCTCCGGAGCAGCTCTCGCTGCTTCGTACATGGAGCCCCTAGTGTTTGTTTCACCACTTTGCCGAAGTTAAACACTCAATAATATAGGGTCGATAGTCTTAACATTACATGCTCTAAGGAATTAGAGCATGCAATTTTTTTTAAATTTAATTTTTATGACAATTTAATCTTTGCAGTACTGTTTATTTTTCCAGAATTTTCAATAGAAAATAAGACACTATAAAAAATACTCAAAATACTTTTTTAAGGGCTACGTCCCAGAAATGAAGATGTGGCTGAAAAACCCCCAAACATATTAGTGTTTAAACCACTTATTTTGCTGGGAAATGTTTTGCAGTGACATCATTGCCTTTAAGCACTACATTAAGGCTGATATAATATAATAATGAATCTTGTAGGTTGCTACTTTTTAACCTTTAGTTTTTGCTCTGTTATCCTTATTGCCCTTGCTGTGTATTTATTTTCTCATCAGCATTAATGAGTGCCTCAGTAATTATATTAAAGAGTCTCAAAATCTTAAGTGTGCTTTTTATTATTGATTACTATCATCATGTAGTGAGCTTAGGATTCAGCACTTCCAAGTTTTTATGTCATGTCAGTAAAAAAATCCAATTAAATATATCTCCTCAAAGGGACCTGCCAATAAGTAAACCACTGCAGAAGATCCAACAGTAATGGAGCGTAAAACAAAATTCTGTATTGATATTTTATATAGAATTTTATTATTCTTTTTATAACAAGGAAATGGAGAAGTACTCAAGATAAAAACAGAAAAGACCGAACAAAACCATTAACCTAAATAATGAGACTAAGAAATAAAAGTAAATAAACGTAATATACACACAGAATAAAGGGATTAGTAATTTATCTTCTGCATTCTGTACTCATAGAATAGTATGGAACAAACAAAACAACCCATTAACATTATACTGTAACTGCTTTGGTAGTTATAAATCTATATAAATGTATCTAAAAATTGGAATAAACAGAGATGAACATTCATCTAAAGTTAACATAAAGATAAAGGGTCTGTGCTATGTCTCAAAGAAAAATTCTAAATTATTGTATTAAAACAAACATTTATATTTAAAATAAAAGTAAATGGGAAATTATTATTATTATTGGTAGTAGTTAGTTACTAATAATAATAATGTTAAAAGCAAAAACAAAATGCATGAGGCCCCATTCATTAAAGCATGGGGGGCAAGGTTTCAGACTAGGGAATCTGTCCTCGTGATTCAGACATCCCTGAGGGACCAATTGAGATGGCTCAGGTACTGTCTATCATCCCGAATGAATGAGTATGGGGTGCTTTAACTTTGCCAGCTCAGATAAACGGGCTCACATGATCAAGCCTACCCCACAAGGACTCTAAAGCAGCCTTTTTTTCTGGTTAAATGTATCCGTGATGTTGCTTAAAGGGACACTGAACCCAAATGTTTTCTTTCGTGATTCAGATAGAGCATGAAATTTTAAAGGGACATTGTAAGCAAAATTTAATGATGCTTGTTACGAACTAACTACCCAAAATAAGTATGTTCTCAATAGGATCTCATTATGAGATTTTTACCATATCGCCATAATCTTCTTTAATAAATTAATTTATTTTCCAAACCCACTCCGTGGGTATACTTTGCTCCTCTCCAATCCTGGCTGTCAACTGCAGTTGGAATATGGCACCTAAAATTCTCTCTGCACATGCGCAAGATTGCACATCATCACCGCAAATGTCACTCCATTAAAGACTGCCTGGAACATAGAAGACCTGCTCTATTGATCGTACATCATAAGATCCATCAGTGCTTTGAAGATCAGGGCGTGCAGGCTAATAGTGTTTCTATTGTACATAGAAAGCCTGGAGAACCAATTGCATAGTTTTTGGTCTAAAAAGCGCAAGGTGATTCCAATCTAGCTGAGGGCAATTTCGGCTTCAATATTTGATAATGAGAACTATTTAGTCTGATAATGATATGCAAAAACACCAAATATGATTGGTTATAGTTTTAAAACAGGTAGTGCCGAAAATTGGGGGCTGGATATTATGATGTAATCGTCCAAAAATAAAGATGCTTTTTGTAACGTTATGCGGCTTTATTTTTCAACATTTGTAGGTCAGTAAGTTTTACTTTATACATCTTACTTAATATATGTGTTTTTTTATACTAAATTTAGTAAAAGTTAGTAATCTTTTAAGCAACTTTCTAATATACTCCTATTATCAAATTTTCTTTATTCTCTTGGGCCTAGATTTGGAGTTTGGCGGTAGATGGGTTGTTAACGCTACGCAGCCTTTTTTCTGGCTGCACCATAAAATTAACTCTGGTATCGAGACTCCAAAAAAATGCTGCGTTAGGCTCCAAAAAAGGAGCGTAGAGCATTTTTACCGCAAATGCAACTCTCGATACCAGAGTTGCTTACGGACGTGGCCAGCCTCAAAAACGTGCTCGTGCACGATTCTCCCATAGGAAACAATGGGGCTGTTTGAGCTGAAAAAAAACCTAACACCTGCAAAAAAGCAGCGTTCAGCTCCTAACGCAGCCCCATTGTTTCCTATGGGGAAACACTTCCTACGTCTGCACCTAACACTCTAACATGTACCCCGAGTCTAAACACCCCTACCCTTACACTTATTAACCCCTAATCTGCCGCCCCCGCTATCGCTGACCCCTGCATTATATTATTAACCCCTAATCTTCCGCTCCGTAAACCGCCGCAACTTACATTATCCCTATGTACCCCTAATCTGCTGCCCCAACACCGCTGACCCCTATATTATATTTATTAACCCCTAACCTGCCCCCCACAACGTCGCCGCCAGCTACTTACAATAATTAACCCCTAATCTGCCGACCGCAAAGCGCCGCCACCTACGTTATCCTTATGTACCCCTAATCTGCTGCCCCTAACACCGCCGACCCCTATATTATATTTATTAACCCCTAATCTGCCCCCCTCAACGTCGCCGACACCTGCCTACACTTATTAACCCCTAATCTGCCGAGCGGACCTGAGCGCTACTATAATAAAGTTATTAACCCCTAATCCGCCTCACTAACCCTATCATAAATAGTATTAACCCCTAATCTGCCCTCCCTAACATCGCCGACACCTAACTTCAATTATTAACCCCTAATCTGACGACCGGAGCTCACCGCTACTATAATAAATGGATTAACCCCTAAAGCTAAGTCTAACCCTAACACTAACACCCCCCTAACTTAAATATAATTTACATCTAACGAAATTAATTAACTCTTATTAAATAAATTATTCCTATTTAAAGCTAAATACTTACCTGTAAAATAAATCCTAATATAGCTACAATATAAATTAAATTATATTATAGCTATTTTAGGATTAATATTTATTTTACAGGCAACTTTGTAATTATTTTAACCAGGTACAATAGCTATTAAATAGTTAAGAACTATTTAATAGTTACCTAGTTAAAATAATAACAAAATTACCTGTAAAATAAATCCTAACCTAAGTTATAATTAAACCTAACACTACCCTATCAATAAATTAATTAAATAAAATACCTACAATTACCTACAATAAAACCTAACACTACACTATCAATAAATAAATTAAATACAATTCCTACAAATAACTACAATTACATAAACTAACTAAAGTACAAAAAATAAAAAAGAACTAAGTTACAAAAAATAAAAAAATATTTACAAACATCAGAAAAATATTACAACAATTTTAAACTAATTACACCTACTCTAAGCCCCCTAATAAAATAACAAAGACCCCCAAAATAAAAAAATGCCCTACCCTATTCTAAATTAATAGAGTTAAAAGCTCTTTTACCTTACCAGCCCTGAACAGGGCCCTTTGCGGGGCATGCCCCAAGAAAATCAGCCCTTTTGCCTGTAAAAAAAAACATACAATACCCCCCCCCCAACATTACAACCCACCACCCACATACCCCTAATCTAACCCAAACCCCCCTTAAATAAACCTAACACTAAGCCCCTGAAGATCTTCCTACCTTGTCTTCACCTCAACAGGTATCACCGATCCGTCCTGGCATCCGGTGCTGAAGAGGTCCAGAAGAGGCTCCAAAGTCTTCCTCCTATCCGGCAAGAAGAGGACATCCGGACCGGCAAACATCTTCATCCAAGCGGCATCTTCGATCTTCTTCCATCCGGTGCGGAGCGGGTCCATGTTGAAGCAGCCGACGCGGATCCATCCTCTTCTTTCTGCGTCTCCCGACGAATGACGGTTGCTTTAAGGGACGTCATCCAAGATGGCGTCCCTCGAATTACGATTGGCTGATAGGATTCTATCAGCCAATCGGAATTAAGGTAGGAATATTCTGATTGGCTGATGGAATCAGCCAATCAGAATCAAGTTCAATCCGATTGGCTGATCCAATCAGCCAATCAGATTGAGCTCACATTCTATTGGCTGATCGGAACAGCCAATGGAATGCGAGCTCAATCTGATTGGCTGATTGGATCAGCCAATCGGATTGAACTTGATTCTGATTGGCTGATTCCATCAGCCAATCAGAATATTCCTACCTTAATTCCGATTGGCTGATAGAATCCTATCAGCCAATCGGAATTCGAGGGACGCCATCTTGGATGACGTCCCTTAAAGGAACCGTCATTCGTCGGGAGACACAGAAAGAAGAGGATGGATCCGCGTCGGCTGCTTCAACATGGACCCGCTCCGCACCGAATGGAAGAAGATCGAAGATGCCGCTTGGATGAAGATGTTTGCCGGTCCGGATGTCCTCTTCTTGCCGGATAGGAGGAAGACTTTGGAGCCTCTTCTGGACCTCTTCAGCACCGGATGCCAGGACGGATCGGTGATACCTGTTGAGGTGAAGACAAGGTAGGAAGATCTTCAGGGGCTTAGTGTTAGGTTTATTTAAGGGGGGTTTGGGTTAGATTAGGGGTATGTGGGTGGTGGGTTGTAATGTTGGGGGGGGGTATTGTATGTTTTTTTTTACAGGCAAAAGAGCTGATTTTCTTGGGGCATGCCCCGCAAAGGGCCCTGTTCAGGGCTGGTAAGGTAAAAGAGCTTTTAACTCTATTAATTTAGAATAGGGTAGGGCATTTTTTTATTTTGGGGGTCTTTGTTATTTTATTAGGGGGCTTAGAGTAGGTGTAATTAGTTTAAAATTGTTGTAATATTTTTCTGATGTTTGTAAATATTTTTTTATTTTTTGTAACTTAGTTCTTTTTTATTTTTTGTACTTTAGTTAGTTTATGTAATTGTAGTTATTTGTAGGAATTGTATTTAATTTATTTATTGATAGTGTAGTGTTAGGTTTTATTGTAGGTAATTGTAGGTATTTTATTTAATTAATTTATTGATAGGGTAGTGTTAGGTTTAATTATAACTTAGGTTAGGATTTATTTTACAGGTAATTTTGTTATTATTTTAACTAGGTAACTATTAAATAGTTCTTAACTATTTAATAGCTATTGTACCTGGTTAAAATAATTACAAAGTTGCCTGTAAAATAAATATTAATCCTAAAATAGCTATAATATAATTATAATTTATATTGTAGCTATATTAGGATTTATTTTACAGGTAAGTATTTAGCTTTAAATAGGAATAATTTATTTAATAAGAGTTAATTAATTTCGTTAGATGTAAATTATATTTAAGTTAGGGGGGTGTTAGTGTTAGGGTTAGACTTAGCTTTAGGGGTTAATCCATTTATTATAGTAGCGGTGAGCTCCGGTCGTCAGATTAGGGGTTAATAATTGAAGTTAGGTGTCGGCGATGTTATGGAGGGCAGATTAGGGGTTAATACTATTTATGATAGGGTTAGTGAGGCGGATTAGGGGTTAATAACTTTATTATAGTAGCGCTCAGGTCCGCTCGGCAGATTAGGGGTTAATAAGTGTAGGCAGGTGTCGGCGACGTTGAGGGGGGCAGATTAGGGGTTAATAAATATAATATAGGGGTCGGCGGTGTTAGGGGCAGCAGATTAGGGGTACATAAGGATAACGTAGGTGGCGGCCCTTTGCGGTCGGCAGATTAGGGGTTAATTATTGTAAGTAGCTGGCGGCGACGTTGAGGGGGGCAGGTTAGGGGTTAATAAATATAATACAGGGGTTGGCGGTGTTAGGGGCAGCAGATTAGGGGTACATAAGTATAACGTAGGTGGCGGTCGGCAGATTAGGGGTTAAAAAAATTTAATCGAGTTGCGGCGATGTGGGGGGACCTCAGTTTAGGGGTACATAGGTAGTTTATGGGTGTTAGTGTACTTTAGGGTACAGTAGTTAAGAGCTTTATGAACCGGCGTTAGCCCAGAAAGCTCTTAACTCCTGCTTTTTTTCTGTGGCTGGAGTTTTGTCGTTAGAGCTCTAACGCTCACTTCAGAAACGACTCTAAATACCGGCGTTAGGAAGATCCCATTGAAAAGATAGGATACGCAATTGACGTAAGGGGATCTGCGGTATGGAAAAGTCGCGGCTGAAAAGTGAGCGTTAGACCCTATTTTGAGTGACTCCAAATACCGGCGGTAGCCTAAAACCAGCGTTAGGAGCCTCTAACGCTGGTTTTCACGGCTACCGCCAAACTCTAAATCTAGGCCTTGGTATCTTTATTTGAAATGCAAGAATGTAAGTTTAGATGCCGGCCCATTTTTGGTGAACAACCTGGGTTGTTCTTGCTGATTGGTGGATAAATTCATCCACCAATAAAAACGTGCTGTCTATAGTCCTGAACCAAAAAAAAAAAAGCTTAGATACCTTATTTTTCAAATAAAGATAACAAAGGAACGAAGAAAAATTGACAAAAGGAGTAAATTAGAAAGTTGCTCAAAATTGCATGCTATATCTGAATCACAAAAGAAAAAATGTGTGTTCAGTGTCCCTTTAAGGTTAATTTAGAAATTTAGCAGTTCTTCATGGTAAGTATTTTGTCATATTGAAAATGTGTCCCTTGGTATTAGACATGCTGATGTTTAGAGAAAGAGAAAAGCATACATTTATACATGCATACATAACTATTAAATATTTCACAAGTCTTGAAAATTTCTTTGTTCAAAATAACATTTACAGACATTTGATACTGTGTTATGATTAAATTGCTATTACATCCTGTGAGTTGCATATATCTATCTTACCACTGACAAGTATAACAGATGCTATGGATATTTAGAAAAAGCAGTTTAATTTCTTATTTTTCTCTGCAAAAAAATTAATGTGCAAATTATTAATAGATTTTTTTAAATACGATGATCAAAAATAGTTAGAGCTGGTAGTCATTAACCATTAATTTTATGTATTTATTTATGTATTTATGTATTTATTGTGCAGTGTACCTGATTTACATCGGCTTTTTGGGCACTGGCCTTATAGATATGAAATAATTTGTGATTTTTTTAATACAGTAAACAAAATTAGTTACATAGCTTGTAGTCATTAATGCTTTATTTATGTATTTATTTATTTATTTATTTATTTATTCATTGAATTATTTATTGTGCAAGGTGCCTGAGTTACACTACCTTATAGATCAATATTTTTGAATGTTTCAGTAAACGTGTTCTCTTATTCCCCAGCAAGGTGCAAACAGGCAATACAACACTTCTGGAAACTAGATCTTGTTTAAAAACAAAAAAATGTACTGCTACTTGATACTGCGTTATGATTTAATTGCTGTTACATTCTGTGAGTTGCATGTAACTGTCTAGTATTACCAATAATAACTGCACCATATGCTAAATACCTTAATATGGTCTCACTGTTTTCTAAAATAAACTATTTTGCTGTGCTAGTCATTGGGAGATTTTTATTTTGATGAAGAGAACATACATTGGTTACAGATATTGTAGTCTTTTAAATTATTGTTTTATATTTTTGACTTAAAGGGACAGTGAAGTCAAAATTAAACTTTCATGATTCAGGTCAAACTTTCAGTTTTAAACAATTCTACTGGGTTTGGGAAAACATAATTAAAATAATAAACATTGTTTCTGTGGCTATCTCTAAAGGAGTTGAAAATAAAAATGGCAATTAATAATATGTTAATTATTTTTCCTCTTCAGTGTCAAATAAGGAGATGTCGTTTCCCAGGGACATTATGTTATGTATTTCAGTATTCTCAATGGTTTACTGGGCTACCACGATTACATATCTTCTACTTTCCTTTGTCCTTCCAATCAGTGGATTCCATGCTATGTTAACTCCCTATGACTGTACTTCTCCTCCACTTTTTGTCAAATGCCATAAAGCTCAACTTCTCAGCCATCTATATCTTTCAATTTCTCGTGGATTACTTACAATAGATATGTTGAGCACAGACTTTGAGATAGATGTTTTTACAAGATTGCCTTGTCTTCAATCAAATGTAAAGCCTGAACAAATAGGTAGATTACTGAACTTTATGATTATTAATGGACAGACTCAAAAATCTGATTTCTGAGTGTCTGTCTTAGATTGAAGGCTTTTATAGTGTCTGTAAGACTTACAGTTGTTTGTAGGCCTAGGCTGAGTAATGGAGACTTTTGGGAAGATTGTGTAAGTTTTTTGTGGACAGAGCCATGACTGGCAGGTTCATGTCTGGTGAGAGGTAGAGACAGGCTAAGGGGCGGGATTGGGTTGGTGCCAAGGCCACGCTAATGCAGGTGTGAGGGGGTTCACCTCACCCAGGCACATCAAGTTACTGATGACAGACCTAGCATTGGCTGGACAATGTTTATTTACATTGTTTATTTATGTTAACATTTTCAACACTGTCTGTTACCCTTGTGCATGCTGTAGAGCTCACTGTGAGGTTCATGGGCTTTTAGAGAGAGCAGATGTGTGAGGAGCAAAGTTGCTGGTGACACAAATAATACCATGAGATTTGCACACATTATTTTTTTCCATAAACAATTAAAAGATATTTAAGATCAGTATCATGCACCATGTCATCATAAACTTATAACATAGGAACAGATTTTGACGGCAGGTAGGAACCATAGGTCCAACAAGTCTGCCCACAATTTCCTAAAAGTGCAAATACATATAATGTATCACTTTGACGTCTCCTTCTGTCTAAAAAATTAACAAAACAACAACATACCATGTGCTTGCATACTTGGCTTCATGGTTTGTAGGACCCTTCTGCTGTATCCAAACCATGTAGAAGCTCTGTGTGCAGTTAGTATGTCAATATTTATAAGTGTGTGTGTGCATGTGTATGTGTGCATGAATGTATGAGTGTGAGTATTTATGTGTAAAGTCTGGCTCACAATCAGCATCCCAATTCAGTCCAAAGATGTTCAAAGGGGTTGAGGTCAAGGTTCCATGAAGGCCAATCAGTTTTGTCCACACCTATCTCATCAAACCATGTCTTCAGAACCTTGCTTTGTGCACAGGGGCACATTCATGTTGGATTAGGAAAGGGCCTTCCCCAAACTGTTGCAAAAAGTTGAAACCACAACATTTTCAAAATGTCTTTTTATCCTGTAGCATTAAGATGACCCTTCACTGGAACTAAAAGACCTAGCCCAAACCCTGAAAAACAGCCCCAGACCATTATTTCTCTTCTACTAATCTTTACAATAGGCACTATGCATAACAGTAGGTAGCATTCTCCTGGCATCTGCCACACCAAGATTCTTCTTTCAGACTGCATGATTCATAAATCCAGAAAACCTGTTTCCACAGCTCCAGATTCCAGTGGCAGCATTCTTTACACCACTCCAGCTGACTCTTATCTTTGTGCATATTGATGTGAGACTTATGTACAGCTGCTTGGACATGGAAACCCATTTCATGAAGTTCCCAATGCACATATCTTATGCTGAAATTGCTTCCAGAAGCAATTTAGAATTCTGTAGTGAGTGAGGCACTCAGCTGCTCCACCCAGTTGGTTTCATTGGGCTACCACTTTGTGGCTGGGTTTTTGTTTCTCCTAGTCACATATACTTCACAATAGTAGAACTTATAGTTATCAGGACAGATGTAGTAGTGCAATGGTTTCAAAAAACTGTCTTAAAGCTAAAGTGTCATCATATGACAGTGCCACATTTAAAGTCATAAAGCTCTTCAGTACAACCTAATGTTTGTCTATGAAGATTTAATGTCAATGTGCTGGATTTTATCCACCTTTTAACAATGAGTGTGGCTGAAACACTTTAACTCAATAATTTATAGGGGTTTCCACATAGTGTATATATGTATGAGTGAGTATGTGTATGTATGTGTTTGTATGTATTATTGAGTGTGTGTTTTTATATATATATATATATATATATATATATATATATATATATATATATATAAAAGGCCAGGTATGTTTGTCAGATACAGTCACGCACAGTAGAGACTGCACGAGGACAAACATACCTGGCCTTTAGCATCAACATCAGACAGCAGAGCAGGTGAAAAAGGCATTTGTAGGGGCGTGTCATCTGCGTGGTCTGACGTACCGGGCGTGACGAGGGATGTGGCCGCCAGGAGTACCACAATGGGCGTTAATGGCGTGGGCTAGGCAAGTGGGCATGGACGTTCGGTAGTGGGTGTAGTCTGAGAGCGCAAAAGAGGGGGGGAGAGATAGAGAGAGCAAAATAGAGAGGGGAGAGAGAGCAAAAGAGTGGGGGGGAGAGAGCAAAAGTGAGGGGGAGAGAAAGAAAGAGACCAAAGAGAGGGGGAGAGAGAGAAAGAGAGCAAAAGAGAGGGGGAGAGATCAAAAGAGAGGGGGGAGAGGGCAAAAGAGAGGGGTATAGAGAGAAAGAGAGCAAAAGAGAGGGGAGAGAGAGAAAGAGAGCAAAAGAGAGGGGAGGGAGAGAAAGAGAGCTAAAGAGAGGAGGGGGAGAAAGAGCTAAAGAAAGTGGAGAGAAAGCAAAATAGAGGGGAGAGAGAGCAAAAGAGAGGGGGGAGAGAGAGAGCAAATGAGAGGTGAGATAGAGAGCAAAAGAGAGGGGGAGAGAGAGCAAAAGAGAGGGGAAGAGAGAGCAAAAGAGAGTTGGGAGAGAGAGCAAACACTGTTGCAAATAGAAAAAAAAAAACATTGAGCTGCTTTCATTTGTCAAAAAGTAATTCAGAGATGATGGAGTTAACAGAGCTAAAATCCACAACCAAGATTCAAGCATAAGTATGAGTATGACTGTAAAAGTGTAATAGAAAATTCAAAGCCAAATTGATAGTATCATCCACAGGTCCATTTACTCTGTATGCAAACTACATTGGATCCTGAAGATCATTTCACAGAATTTCAAGGGCAATAGGGAAACCAGTCTTTAATCATTCATACTTTAAATCTCCTGTTTCTTCGGAACCAGAATAATTATCAAATATTTAAAATAAGCAGGAACCACACAATGTGCCAAATATTGATTGAAAAGGTCAGCAAACATGGAAGAAAGCTGATCAGCACAGTGTCTTACTTTAGCAAGGAAGGAGATATAATCCAAGTTCTTTTCTAACCTTCTGTTTTTAAAAATATAACTGACGTGATGTTCAGTAAAGGATATAGGAGAAGAAGATTGACTATAATCTGGATGTAACAAGGGAGATATGGTAAAAAAAATAAAAAACACATTGTTTCTCTAATGTTAAAAAAGGGTTTAATTGATTAAGAATTGAAGCACACACATCTATCTATTGCTGCAATAAATATAAATATATATGTATATATACATATATATACAGGGAGTGCAGAATTATTAGGCAAGTTGTATTTTTGAGGATTAATTTTATTATTGAACAACAACCATGTTCTCAATGAACCCAAAAAACTCATTAATATCAAAGCTGAATAGTTTTGGAAGTAGTTTTTAGTTTGTTTTTAGTTATAGCTATTTTAGGGGGATATCTGTGTGTGCAGGTGACTATTACTGTGCATAATTATTAGGCAACTTAACAAAAAACAAATATATACCCATTTCAATTATTTATTTTTACCAGTGAAACCAATATAACATCTCAACATTCACAAATATACATTTCTGACATTCAAAAACAAAACAAAAACAAATCAGTGACCAATATAGCCACCTTTCTTTGCAAGGACACTCAAAAGCCTGCCATCCATGGATTCTGTCAGTGTTTTGATCTGTTCACCATCAACATTGCGTGCAGCAGCAACCACAGCCTCCCAGACACTGTTCAGAGAGGTGTACTGTTTTCCCTCCTTGTAAATCTCACATTTGATGATGGACCACAGGTTCTCAATGGGGTTCAGATCAGGTGAACAAGGAGGCCATGTCATTAGATTTTCTTCTTTTATACCCTTTCTTGCCAGCCACGCTGTGGAGTACTTGGACGCGTGTGATGGAGCATTGTCCTGCATGAAAATCATGTTTTTCTTGAAGGATGCAGACTTCTTCCTGTACCACTGCTTGAAGAAGGTGTCTTCCAGAAACTGGCAGTAGGACTGGGAGTTGAGCTTGACTCCATCCTCAACCCGAAAAGGCCCCACAAGCTCATCTTTTATGATACCAGCCCAAACCAGTACTCCACCTCCACCTTGCTGGCGACTGAGTCGGACTGGAGCTCTCTGCCCTTTACCAATCCAGCCACGGGCCCATCCATCTGGCCCATCAAGACTCACTCTCATTTCATCAGTCCATAAAACCTAAGAAAAATCAGTCTTGAGATATTTCTTGGCCCAGTCTTGACGTTTCAGCTTGTGTGTCTTGTTCAGTGGTGGTCGTCTTTCAGCCTTTCTTACCTTGGCCATGTCTCTGAGTATTGCACACCTTGTGCTTTTGGGCACTCCAGTGATGTTGCAGCTCTGAAATATGGCCAAACTGGTGGCAAGTGGCATCTTGGCAGCTGCACGCTTGACTTTTCTCAGTTCATGGGCAGTTATTTTGCGCCTTGGTTTTTCCACACGCTTCTTGCGACCCTGTTGACTATTTTGAATGAAACGCTTGATTGTTCGATGATCACGCTTCAGAAGCTTTGCAATTTTAAGAGTGCTGCATCCCTCTGCAAGATATCTCACTATTTTTGACTTTTCTGAGCCTGTCAAGTCCTTCTTTTGACCCATTTTGCCAAAGGAAAGGAAGTTGCCTAATAATTATGCACACCTGATATAGGGTGTTGATGTCATTAGACCACACCCCTTCTCATTACAGAGATGCACATCACCTAATATGCTTAATTGCTAGTAGGCTTTCGAGCCTATACAGCTTGGAGTAAGACAACATGCATAAAGAGGATGATGTGGTCAAAATACTCATTTGCCTAATAATTCTGCACTCCCTGGGTATATATATATATATATATATATATATATATATATATATATATATATATATATATATATATAACCCCCGAAACACAGATTTGTTTAATACAATACTTCCCCAAACACAATACTAAGTGCTGAAAGCCAGCAGAACTAGGCAATGCTTCCTGGTGACATGTTTTCTGTGAGCATTTCCTTGGCAGATTTTAATGTCCTCAACCACAAGTTATTGTTTATAATATCTACATACAGTCTTTGTTGGAATACAAATCTCTTAACAAAAACTGATATACGAGGTGACTGCAGCCGCATACTTATACATATTGTCATTAGTACTAAAAAAAGATGCTCCACTCAGTAATATCAAAACAGCCTTTCAATTTCTCAATGGACCAAATCAGCACCATTTTTATACCAGGCTTAACAGTTTTAAGCTTTTGCTTACATGAAGGTATAACATAGATTAAAAAATAGTGGCCCAGATTACGAGTTTTGCGTTTGAGGCTGTGCGGTGCTAACAAGCAGTTTTCCCTCACCGCTCACTTACCTGCAGCGCTGGTATTACGAGTTTTCAGAAACCCGTCGGTAAAAGACGTGAGCGTTGAGCAAAATTTTGCTCATTACCGCACTCCAATACCAGTGCTGCTGAAGTCAGCGGTGAACTGGGGTAACGTGCTCGTGCACAATTTCCCCATAGGAATCAACAGGGAGAGTCAGCAGAAAAAAAGTCTAACACCTGCAAAAAAGCAGCGTAAAACTCACTAATGCATTCCCATTTATTCCTATGGGGAAATAAAATGTATGTCTACACCTAACACCCTAACATGAACCCCGAGTCTAAACACCTGTAATCTTACACTTATTGACCCTTTAATCTGCCGCCCTCAACATCGCTGACACCTAAATTATAATTATTAACCCCTAATTTATTAACCCCTAATCTGCTGCTCCGGACACCGCCGCCACCTACATTATACTTATTAACCCCTAATCTGCTGCCCCCAACATCTCCGACACCTACATTATATTTATTAACCCTTACTCTGCCGCCCCCAACATCACCGCCACTATGTTAAAGTTATTAACCCCTAAACCTAAGTCTAACCCTAAACCAAACACCCCCCTAACTTAAATATAATTTAAATAAATCAAAATAAATATTCCTATCATTAACTAAATTATTCCTATTTAAAACTAAATACTTACCTATAAAATAAACCTTAGGATAGCTACAATATAACTAATAGTTACATTTAACCTAGTTAAAATAAAGACAAATTTAGCTGTAAAATAAAACCTTACTTAAGTTACACTAACACCTAACACTACACTATAATTAAATAAATGAACTAAATTAAATACAATTACCTAAATTAAATTAAATTAGCTAAAGTACAAAAACAAACAAACACTAAATTACAGAAAATAATAAACAAATTACAGATATTTAAACTAATTACACCTAATCTAATAGCCCTATTAAAATAAAAAAGCCCCACCCAAAATAAAGAAAAAAACCTTGCCTAAACTAAACTACCAATAGTCGTTAAAAGGGCCTTTTGCGGGGCATTGCCCCAAAGTAATCAGCTCCTTTACCTGTAAAATAAAATACAAACAACCCCCCCAACAGTAAAACCCACCACCCACACAACCAACCCCCCCAAATAAAATACTAGCTAAAATAACCTAAGCTCCCCATTGCCCTGAAAAGGGCATTTGGATGGGCATTGCCCTTAAAAGGGCAGTTAGCTCTTTTGCAAGCCCAAACCCCTAATCTAAAAAATAAACCCACCCAATACACCCTTAAAAAATCCTAACACTAACCCCCTGAAGATCGACTTACCGGGAGACGTCTTCATCCAAGCTGGGCGAAGTGGTTCTTCAGACGGGCAGAAGTCTTCATCCAGATGGCATCTTCTATCTTCATCCATCCGGCGCAGAGCGGGTCCATCTTCAAGACATCCGACACGGAGCATCCTCTTCATCCGATGACTAACACAGAATGAAGGTACATTTAAGTGACACAAAACTCGTAATCTAGCCTCGTGATAATTGCTTAGCAGGCTGTGGTAAGCTGCCTGGTATATGCATTCTTAATTGTGCAATAGCAGTGATCCAGGATTTTATCTTCACCAGTGGGGCATTTAATTAATTCATTATACACTGGTAATTCATCACTCAAAGTTGAATGGTTAAAGTCTCCCATAATAATAACTGCAGAGTTTGGATATTTGTATTTAACCTCTAATATCTGATCAGCCAGGAACTGTTTTTGTGCAAAACGAGCAATATTAGAAGGAGAGCTATACTCCTCAACCAGAATAATAAAGGCAAATTCATGAGGCTAAAAGAATGAAATGCAGCTAATAATTAGGCTTTCTAAGTCAGGAGAACACATTGTAGCCAATGCAGACACATTGCTGTACCATCTTTGGTTGATATAAAAACATAATCCTCCACACCAAGTTTTCTGACACAGATCATGCTTGGCTCTAAATAGTGAATAACCAGGCAGCTTTACTAAATCATAAGGGAAAGACTCATTCAGCCAAGTTTCTGTAAAACCAAACACAGATGTGAAAGAAAAATCCTTAATCAATCCATTTTAATTATTTTGTTATATTATGAATGCAAATTGGAGACAAATACACAACAGAGATCAGTTTGAATCCCACACCTCTGAATCTTTGCTAGAGAGCTGCCACATCTCCCACAAACTCTTTGCTTTCTAGTTCCATTACTACAAGGGGAACACATTGATCATGCATGAAATTATTTTTCAAAATTTCCTCAGGAATTAGTTGTAAATCCAGTAAGATGATACTTGACAATTCCTAATATGAACTAAATCATTCTGGTTAAAAGTAGTGTTAGTCATGCTACAACACACAAAGCTTCCAATAAAAAAAAACATGTGAGACACCAGAACACCATGGCTGCCTCTCTGGGTCTCTTGCAAGGGACTCCTATCTGAATCATAAAACAAACATTTGAGGTTCCATGTCACTTTAATTGTCATTAGTTATGCTGTGCTTCTTTCATCTTGCTTTAGATTAATCATATGAATCCTTTTTTTCACCTGCCATCATATTAATACCATTCTTAACTTAAAACAACATTCCATTAAATGGCTTCAGAGATAGCACACCAATCTTATATCCTCGGTGTCTCCAGGAGAAAGTATTTTGAACCTTTATATAATGTATTTATTAGATTTTAATAAGTTAAATCTCTGTCAAAGCATTTCATAAACCTTCAGAAGAGATTGATGCCAGATATTATATAAAGGTTTGGGTGACATGTAAACCCCAACAAAGCCAAAAATAGAGTGTAATTATCCCTTTGTAAATAAATAAAAAGAAAGAATGTTAAACACATGTAGATGAATTACATCTTTGAATAGAAACATATTTACAATATAAATGTATTAGCAAAAATGCTTCTAGTAAAAGTTATTGTTGTTTAAGTGTTAACATTTTTCTCTGCACGTGCATGTGAAATATAGCTAGATATTCTCAGTGCATTGTAAATACTGCAGCTGCTCAGAGAGCCAGTGGGGTTTGTATGATGTCAGTATTTAACAAATATAGTCATTAACAGATGATACATGCACCTTAGGCTCTCTGAGCAAGTGCCGTGTTTAAAATGCTGGTGCACGGTGCATATTTAAATACACTTTTGAAACAGCTATAGCTTTTATTAGAAGCATTTTACTAATAAATGTATATTACAGAAATGCTTCTTTTCAAAACTGAAATGCATCCATGTGGATTCCAATTTTCACTCATTCCAATAATAATATTGCTCATATTACAACTGGTGAGTTATGTGTTGAGCTTGAGTACAAAACATAACAGCGCTAAAAAAGTTAGCACAACTAACCCGAACCTAGATCTGCAATAAAGTGATAGGGCTACAATAAAAGTATAACAAAACACATGTAAAACATATTAAAAAAAAACTATTGCACTTTCACTTGAATGCTTTAAGACTATGTTACTTAGTAGTTGTAATTGGTAGCGTTATATATTACTTATGTAAAGTAAAGGGTTATTGTTTGCATTATGTATTCCACTGGCATCAACATCATAATGTTTGGGTGCATTTTCAAAATATTTTAGACCTTTATGAGGCAAAGTTCAGTTGTTTGTCGCTTTGGTAATCTAGCACCCTTATGGTAAGATGACATAATAAGTTTATTGGGTTTGTTGTGTTGCTTGCGGCCAGGGAAACATGATATTTTTATTTCTGCCCCCTCATCTTTTCTCTCTCTCTCTCTCTTTTTTTTTTTTTTTTTTTTTTTTTTTTTTAGGGGCCTTGTTGCTTTGGGTTTTGGTGGAGGGGGTCAGTGGCCCACAACAGACTAGGTGATGTGTCTTGCTAAAATAGTTTCTATGTCAGTGCTCCACTTGTCATACTTTTTTCTATAGACTAGACTCGAACATCTGCGCACAAAGTTTTCTCGACTGACGATATTGGGTGACATATTAGCTTATGACCAGTGTACTTTGTTATACAGATTTTTTTCCTGGCATCCCCTTTAATTAAACAATACATGGTGGCCCTCTATCTCTAATGCTATGCTGGGGGGTAGCATCTTCTTTTTTCTCTATTAATCTGAAAGTTCTGAGTAAGGGGAGGTATTAGTGTGGCCTCACATACAGTGGGAGAACATCTGTATTTTAAAAAAAGGTTTGCAAGATGTTTCAAGAGGCTTGTTTGCAGACATTTCTATACTCATGTTTTGTTCTGTTATTTATTTTATATTTGCAATTGTTTATGGTATTGATGTAAATGCTGTCTGTACTTGTTATTTTTCTAAAACCTTAATAAAAAAAATATTAACAAAAAAGCATGCTCTGCGTTAAAGTTTAATTTTGACTATACAGTTCCTTTAAACACCTGAAAAACTAAAAGAAAAAGTAATTGTAAACTACATTTGAATCGTGTTTGAACCAGAAGGAGTAAGCTGTGAGAGGAAGAGGTTGAATTGGGAAGTAGGTGGTAAAATACTGACTACACCTAAAAGACCTCATTCTTGATAAACAAATTTGTTGAAGTCTATAATTATGTGCATATCTATCAATTCCATGTAAGGAAATATTTCATAACCGTGCACAAACAAAATGTTTTTTGGACAAATCATTCCTCTGGGAAAAAAAATGTTTTTTGTTTTGTTTAGATTAGTTCACATGTGGATCATTCAGTTCAGCAACATTATTTGTTCATTTATGGTAGTAAGTTTAATTCCTTATTTCCTTGCATGCTTATTAGCTGACACAGAAATCAATCAACAGACAATGACATTGCTTGATCACTATAAAAAATGTATTTTAATATAAAGCCTTTCTTGAAAAGCCCTTTCTTCTTTAAGAGTAAAGATTTTACCTGCATGAATTAATCAACTAAGGGCTAGATCACAAGTGGAGCGCAAACGTTTGCGTGTGGTTAATTGTTTCATGAAACATATAAATTGTGCAAAACACATCAAAAATACATTGCAAGGCACAGTTACACTCATAATAACACCATCTAATAAAAAATATTCAAAAAACATTTGCAAAAAAAAATGTATAAGCGCTCAAAGATATAAGGTCTTAGGTGTTTAGGAAAAAAAAGGCATGCAAAAGTCTTTAACATTGAGATATATACATATACATCTCTAAAGATATATATGTATGTATGTATATAGAAATGTCTATATATGTGTACATATGTATTTATATGTGTATATATGTATTTACAGACATATATACACATATAACCACATAAATATATATATATATATGTGGGATTTCAAGCACTGGAAGCAATGGTGGTCCCTTCCAGATGCTTTCAGGGTATTGCAGTGATGCCTCGATATTGAGGCATCCTGCATTACCCTTTTTTAGGTACCGATGCAGACTCTGTGGCCCTCTCTGCATCAGCCATCAATGGAGCCGATCGTTGGTGGGTGGGAGCCATAGCAGGGAGGAGGGTGGGTGGCCCATCGTTGGTTAGTTCTGTATTCGGTCACACAGAAGTGCACACAAGGGGGTGGGAGCACGCGGGGGGACAGGGGGGGAATGTAATGAAAGTGTATGGAAAGGAGGAAGAGGGAGGGCAGAAATGTTGGACAAGGGATCTGGGAGGGGGGGTAGGGTATTGAGGGGGGCAGATACACTACAGACATTTTTTTATTGAATATAAAAAAATAAAGAACACTTTTTTTGGCAAACTGGGTACTGGCAGAGAGCAAATAGGTAGAGGGGGGAGGGCTAGAGAGCTGTATTGGGGGATCAGGGAGGTTGGGGGCTAAGGGGGAGCCAACATTGCAGAATCAATATAAAAAAAAATGCTTTTTATTTTACTACTGGCAGACTTTCTGCCAGTTCTTAAGATGGCGGTGACAATTGTGAGGTGGGGGAAGGAAGAGAGCTGTTTGAGGGGGGTGAGGGATGGATCAGAGGTGGGATGTGTCAGGTTGGAGGGTGATCTCTACACTAAAGCTAAAATTAACCCTACAAGCTACCTAATTAACCCCTTCACTGCTGGGCATAATACAAGTGTGGTGCGCAGTGGCATTTAGCGGCCTTCTAATTACCAAAAAGCAACGCCAAAGCTATATATATCTGCTATTTCTGAACAAAGGGGATACCAGAGAAGCATTTACAATCATTTGTGCCATAATTGCACAAGCTGTAAATAATTTCAGTGAGAAACCTAAAGTAAGTGAAAAAGTTAACAATTATACCAAAATGGGTCTAGATCAATAATTTGGGTTGTCTACAAAAAATTATATATATACATCTTATGCCAGATGATCTTCTGCTATGCATTGTGTTTTCTTAAAAATGTGGTTATACTTCTGCTGCACTGTCAGCACCATATTCTGCTGATCTTTAGATTGAATGGTTCTTCCAATTTTGGTTTTCATTAAAGATGATACCATATCTACAGTTGCCATTTTCTAATTTGGTTTTAACCTTTTTTTACTTGGTTTAGACATTTTACCAAATTTTTACAATTTCTCTTTTCATCCTTAGTTGCAGAGTTTACATTAGCTTACAAACATTAGTAGTTTTAAACACTAGGCACCAAAACAGGCTGCTTATTTCTTTTGTAATTTGATTTAAGTTAAATTTTGTTATTATACCAGTCAACGAATGAGACCAAAACTGACATAAAATTGGCTTAATTCTCTTCTGCATTGACTTGAGTTTTATACAATTGTTTGTTAAATCACCTTTATTGTGGTGTATCAGCAGAATATTAATGTGAATATGCGTTAATGGCTTGTAAGTGGCTGGGTGAGATTATGGGGAGTATATGTATTAAATGATGTACAAATAGCAGATTATCCCAATATTCTCTCATCTCCTTTACCTTGTACAGTAGATTTGTCTTTGCATAAAGGTTTTGTAGGTGATCCATTTATATATCCCATCTGGGAGTGTTTTTTGTAAAAGTGTATAGTTTTGCTTATTTTTTTAATATTGTGCTGATTTTCAGACTTTTAACCAAATCCTAATGTATCACATGTATACCCAGGTTCTTGCTGCTACTGTTTGTGTAATCTGTCTTTTCATATACAGGTGGGTATCTGCACTTTCTGCTTTCCTAGCCCCCCTCACTGGGTGTCCCAGCTTAACCACCTCAACAGTGCTAAACTTCAAGCTTCTAAGAAAGTTTTTTGAAGTTTTTATATTTGATTTTTAGATCAGTATCTGTGCATATTCTTCTTTATAGTAGTGTCTATTACATACAGTTTTGCAATAGTGTACACTGTCCCTTTAATGTCCCCTCCTCCACTCTCTCTTAACAATTTTGAATCTTGACAAAACTGGGTTAATGTACCTGTTCACCCTGTTGTAACTGGGTGTTTACAAACACAAGCTTCAGCCCATGCTAAGACATTTAAAGAGACAGTAATGTCAAAATTAAACTTTAATGGATCTGAATGAACATGGTGGCTGCACATATATGCTCTTTCAATAAAGTATACTAAGAGATTGAAGCAAATTTTATATATATATATATATATATATATATATATATATATATATATATATATATATATATATATATACAGGGAGTGCAGAATTATTAGGCAAATTAGTATTTTGACCACATCATCCTCTTTATGCATGTTGTCTTACTCCAAGCTGTATAGGCTCGAAAGCCTACTACCAATTAAGCATATTAGGTGATGTGCATCTCTGTAATGAGAAGGGGTGTGGTCTAATGACATCAACACCCTATATCAGGTGTGCATAATTATTAGGCAACTTCCTTTCCTTTGGCAAAATGGGTCAAAAGAAGGACTTGACAGGCTCAGAAAAGTCAAAAATAGTGAGATATCTTGCAGAGGGATGCAGCACTCTTAAAATTGCAAAGCTTCTGAAGCGTGATCATCGAACAATCAAGCGTTTCATTCAAAATAGTCAACAGGGTCGCAAGAAACGTGTGGAAAAACCAAGGCGCAAAATAACTGCCCATGAACTGAGAAAAGTCAAGCGTGCAGCTGCCAAGATGCCACTTGCCACCAGTTTGGCCATATTTCAGTGCTGCAACATCACTGGAGTGCCCAAAAGCACAAGGTGTGCAATACTCAGAGACATGGCCAAGGTAAGAAAGGCTGAAAGACGACCACCACTGAACAAGACACACAAGCTGAAACGTCAAGACTGGGCCAAGAAATATCTCAAGACTGATTTTTCTAAGGTTTTATGGACTGATGAAATGAGAGTGAGTCTTGATGGGCCAGATGGATGGGCCCGTGGCTGGATTGGTAAAGGGCAGAGAGCTCCAGTCCGACTCAGACGACAGCAAGGTGGAGGTGGAGTACTGGTTTGGGCTGGTATCATCAAAGATGAGCTTGTGGGGCCTTTTCGGGTTGAGGATGGAGTCAAGCTCAACTCCCAGTCCTACTGCCAGTTTCTGGAAGACACCTTCTTCAAGCAGTGGTACAGGAAGAAGTCTGCATCCTTCAAGAAAAACATGATTTTCATGCAGGACAATGCCCCATCACAGGCGTCCAAGGACTCCACATCGTGGCTGGCAAGAAAGGGTATAAAAGAAGAAAATCTAATGACATGGCCTCCTTGTTCACCTGATCTGAACCCCATTGAGAACCTGTGGTCCATCATCAAATGTGAGATTTACAAGGAGGGAAAACAGTACACCTCTCTGAACAGTGTCTGGGAGGCTGTGGTTGCTGCTGCACGCAATGTTGATGGTGAACAGATCAAAACACTGACAGAATCCATGGATGGCAGGCTTTTGAGTGTCCTTGCAAAGAAAGGTGGCTATATTGGTCACTGATTTGTTTTTGTTTTGTTTTTGAATGTCAGAAATTTATATTTGTGAATGTTGAGATGTTATATTGGTTTCACTGGTAAAAATAAATAATTGAAATGGGTATATATTTGTTTTTTGTTAAGTTGCCTAATAATTATGCACAGTAATAGTCACCTGCACACACAGATATCCCCCTAAAATAGCTATAACTAAAAACAAACTAAAAACTACTTCCAAAACTATTCAGCTTTGATATTAATTAGTTTTTTGGGTTCATTGAGAACATGGTTGTTGTTCAATAATAAAATTAATCCTCAAAAATACAACTTGCCTAATAATTCTGCACTCCCTGTATATATATATATATATATATATATATATATATATACACACATATACATATGCATATGTATATATATATATATATAAAACAGCAATTTAAAATGTGGGCAGGCGAAAAGTGAGTTTAAAATCCTCCACTAAATCCAAAATGTAGAGAAAATAACTCATTGTGTAAACCATTTACAAATCTAGACAAGTCAGAAGAAAGTCATGTAAAAGCAAGTCTTCTGACTTGTCTAGATTTGTAAATGGTTTACACAATGAGTTATTTTCTCTACATATATATATATATATATATATATATATATATATATATATATATAAAATTGTTGTTTAAAATTGTATGTTTTGTCTCAATAATTAAAGACTTAATCAAAGGTTTTATGTCCTTTTAACACAGATTGGGATTTGTTATGATTTTCTTCTTTTCAAGATTAATAAAACATGTACAATTAATTTTAAAATATTATCAAGTATCATTTATTAACTTCTGCCTATATGTTAGCCCGTAGACCTAAGCTAAAGAACATTAAGTCCCATTTGGGAAAACATTTTGACAAAAATAATACAGATATGTTCAAATTTATAAATAAATGTGTAATTTTATGAAGGTTAAAGTTGCTATAGAAACTACATTTGTGTCTATCGGCAACAAAAAAATTGTTTATTTAAGATCAAGGCCATTTTTTCGAAATATTAGAAGTAATTTAAGAGACTAAAGTATTTAATCAAACTGGGGACAACAGAAATATTTAATCAGATGTTTTCAAAATGTAAAGGTCTATGAAAGGTTCTTAGGAAATATCTCCCTTATTCAAAAAGCTTTCATGTAATAGTTTAAAGCAGTTGACTTCAAGGTTGTATCTCATCAACTCAATGATACTAACGCTCTATTTTCAATTCTCTTTTAATTTTCTTTACTTTTTTCACTTTCTTTAGACTGTAATGTCTCCATTGTAATTCATTAGTTTTCCATTTTAAAACTTTGTATTATACCCATATTAAAGGGTTATGAAAGTCAAAAATAAACTTTCTTAATTCAGATAGAGCATGACATTTTAATACACTTTAAATTCACTTCTATTTTCAAATGCACTTTGTTCTCTTGGTATACATTGTTGAAAAAATAATATGTACATATTCTACACTAGTGGGAGCTAGCTGGTGATTGGTGCCTGCACACATTTGTCTCTTGCGATTAGCTGACTAGGGGCTAGATTACAAGTGGAGTGCAGTATCGAAGATTTAATATTAAATGTGGTACGATGTTTAAAATGCCACAAATGTTTTTCCGTGAACTCAAACGGTAATTTTTGCTCCCTTTATTTTCTATGGGCGGCATTGAGTGCCAATGTGTGCTTGTGTTGAAAGTAAATGCACTCAAATCACTCAAACACATTTTCCACTGAAACTTTTTGTGCAACTTAAAAGTTCAAGTAAAGAGTTTGGCCAGAGGAAAAAGTTGCACTTAAACATAGAAACATAGAAACATAGATATTGACGGTAGATAAGAGCCATAGGCCCAGCAAGTCTGCCCGACCTTGCCTAACAGTATAAACTTATCTAGTTCGTAGGATAGCCCTATGCTTGTCCCATGCATTTTTAAAGTCCCCCACAGTGTTTGTTGCTACTACCTCTTGAGGAAGTTTATTCCATAAATCAATCACTCTTTCTGTAAAGAAGTGCTTCCTCAAATTACTCCTGAATCTACCACCCTTTAGCTTGAGCTCATGACCCCTTGTTCTTGAATTTTCCATTTTATGTAAAATACCCACAGCCTCAGTTTTACTAAACCCTTTAATGTACTTGAAAGTTGCTATCATATCACCTCTTTCCCTTCTCTCCTCTAAGCTATACATATTTAGGTCATTGAGCCTATCCTGGTAAGTTTTATTTTTTAGACCATGTACCATTTTGGTAGCCCTCCTTTGAACAGATTCAAGTTTTCTAATATCCATCTGAAGATATGGCCTCCAGAAATGCACACAATACTCAAGATGAGGCCTAACTAATGATCTATAAAGTGGCATAAGAACCTTACTATGTCTGCTGCAAATACCTCTACCAATACATCCAAGCATTCTGCTAGCCTTACTCGCTGCATTACTACATTGTTTACTAAGTTTTAAATCATCTGAAATAATAATTCCCAAGTCCTGTTCCTCGTCTGTAACAGTCAGTAAAGTGTCATTGAGTCTGTAATTAACATTTGGATTTTTCTTCCCTAAATGCATTATTTTACACTTTGCTGTGTTAAACTTTAGATCCCAGTCGTTTGTCCAATCCTCCAATTGTTGTATATCACTATACAATTAACTAACAGCCTCATCACAAACTACCCCACTACACTATAAACCTCTAAGCTGCCACAACCTTCATCACAAATTACTCTTCTACACTATTAACCCCCTAAACTGCCACACCCCCACATTGCAAGCTGCCCACCTACACTTTTAACCCCATAAACCGCCACAACCTCCATCGTGAAGTAACCACTAACCTTCTAACAGCTAACACACCTAACCTAACACCGTCTTACAATAATAAAAAAACTATCATTAAATAAAAAAATTCTAACATTACATACAAATAAAAACCTACCATTACATGAAAAACCCTAACATTACCGAAAAAAAAACTAACATTACAGAAAATAAAATAAAAAATTACCAACCCCTCCCCCCACAGTTATGCCTATTCTAAAACTAAAGCCCCACTTAAAAAATAAATACAACCCTATTCTATAAAGTACCCCCCCCCCCAAAAAAAAACAGTCTATCTAAAAAAGCCTACCCTAAAGCAATCAAATCTCTTTTTCTTAAAAAAAAGTACATAAAAAAAGCCTAAAGCTAAATCCCAAAAGATGGCACTTACCAAACTTGAATCTGGCTTCTACGTGATAGCGAACTGCGGTGCTCTCTCTCATGGCAGAGCCCATCTTCATCCTGGTGGCGGTGAGGGCCCATCTTAATGGAGGCAGCAGTCTTCCTGATGCATCTTCTTATCTTTGGATCTTCCGTCCCCGACATCCTCCACATGCGGTCACCCTTTGCACACTTAAGTTTGAATGTGAGGTACCCACTTTATTTAGGAGTACCCTTATATTCCTATTGGAAGATTTTCTTTTCCAAATTCAAATCAGACAATAGAACAAGCTTTATTCCCATTGGCTGCTTTAAATTTGGAACACAAATCAGCCAATAGCAATGCAAGCAGGGTACCAATCTTCAGTGTGCGGCAGGTGACCGCATGAAGAGGACGTTGAATTCTTTATTTTTTTTATTTTAACAGTTAATACTTCCACTAGCAGAATGTCATCTGCCATTTGCAACCATTTACATTTATATGAATGTAATATTCATATTTTTTATTCCAGTTTCTCAAATACATAGGTTATACATGAAATATGCTTGTTGGAAAAAGACCTGTATCTGTTATAAACTTCTGGAACAAAAGACAGTTTACCAATATTAATAATAAAGTAAAACATATTACTAAATACTATGCCATACATTTGTGAAAAAAATGAATGAAGGTCATAGCCTTAACCATACAAATATATACATAAAGTTTGGATGCCCCTTTTTAAGAGTATTCATTGTTTACATTAGAATTTCCCTTTAAGAAAAGAGCGTATTAGCCCATTTTCTACCAGAGAGATATAGAGCAAATAATAATACAGAAAATATAAATAGTGAACTTCATCTGAAAAAAAAAAAAACTATTAGCTACACAATTCCCAGCCTTTATTTTTTCCCTTAGATAAACCATTATTACTAAATCTCTTTTAGTGGATTTCCAAGTAACAATAAACGTGAATTCAACAGTGACTGAGTTGTTTGTACATCAACTGTCTGGACAGGCCAATTTAAATTTCAAGATAAAAAAATAGATAAACAGAGGTACAGTCATTAGCAAGGGACTACACATAGATACAAGTTACATACAGGCTACTTTGTACAGCAGTCTTTTGAAGTACAAGCTTTCATATTTTATCCAAAATGAAATTTGAAGATAAACTTAGTTTTGGCATACATACACTATGTACCATTGAAATGCAATATTTCTCTTTAATCTTCTCCTTCAAGCTAACAACATTTTAAATGTTGGATTAAAATATAGTATTATATGCTTCAGAGCATTAAACTCAGAGGTATTTTTTATATAATTGATCAACAACAACAGCAAAAAATCTATCTATCTATCTATCATCTATCTATCTATCTATCTATCTATCTATCTATGTTAAACTACAAATCTTTTTGGAGATATGATTAACTTTTGAGAAAGTGTAGGGGATAACATCCATGCCCTTGTTTTTAGTTGAAAGATGAATATTTTTATTTTGTTATAAAATGCCTCTCTACTTCTCCCACAAGTAATAATAATTACCACCCGAGTACATATCTCTGCCCAGAAGGGTTCCTGGGTAGCAAAACTGGTTTATAGAGGGTGTGGGGGTACTGTCATTGTTTTAGCCCCCCACCTGAAACTGTAGTGCTAAACACTGAGTAGCCTCCTGCATCCAGCCTCTCCAACCAGGGCAAGATTACAAGTGGAGCATTAATGTTAATGCAAGCCCAATATTGCAATATTTACACTATTAACCCCTAATACACCACATCCCCCATTGAAAACTACCCCATTACACTATTAACCCCTAAATCACCATAACCCCTAAACTACTTAACCCCTAATAGCTAACCCCTCAGGACCCCTAATTTAAGAGCCCCTAAGTTACAAAAAATAAAAAAACATTACCATTAAAAAAATAAAAAACATTACCAAAAATAAAAAACACTATCCTAAAACTATAGTACACTAAAAAAAGTATACTAAACCTAAAATAACCACCCTTCAAAAAAATATCTTTAAAAACCTAATTGAAAATCACCCTGAAAAAAGTGATTATAAGTCATGTAATGTAGTTGTGTTTGGTTATGTCAAAGCTATAGTTAATGCTCTGGGTGAGCCTATAGCATGAAGAATATATGTACAGCTACCAATCAGCATCTTCTAAATCTACCTAGGTATTCATTTCAACAAAGAATATCAAGAGAACAAAATAAATGATATTATAGAAGTAAATTGGAAAGTTATTAAAAATCACATGATCTATCTGAATCATGAATGAAAAAATGTGGGTTTCATGTCCCTTTAATGGTTATGAGACAGTAGCAGCTCCTGTGATTTGATTGGTTCTGATCTTACAACTCGCTGCTCTGTGGGGACTTTCAAATCTCTGAATTTGCGCGTATTGGATTAGCATGTGA
The DNA here is from genome assembly GCF_027579735.1 of Bombina bombina. Taxonomy (NCBI): domain Eukaryota; kingdom Metazoa; phylum Chordata; class Amphibia; order Anura; family Bombinatoridae; genus Bombina; species Bombina bombina. The sequence continues at coordinate 688,354,012 of NC_069501.1, read as the reverse complement.
TATGTTAGTTTCTCTAACAAGTTTTATATAATCTATGGCTGCCAATGTATTATGGAAAGCAGGAGGAATTATTGGTATCCTTAATAACATGTATTATTTAATAGTCATAGCTGATTGTAATAAAGTAACTGGTATGAGTCCAGATTATGGTTGTCTGGTTTGAAGTAGGTTTCTGTTTGACAGTGTCTAAAAATGATCAGCAGAGGGATGGCTAGTTAAAGGAACACAACATCTATATATTTTCTTTCATGATTCAGAAAGAGAATACAATTTTAAATAACAATTGGCTAGATTACGAGTTTTGCGGTATGAGTGAAAAAGCAGCGTTAAGGCGCTCATTAACTACCGCTGGTATTATGAGTCTTGCAGGTTTAGGGGCACCGCACACATTTTTGGCCGTAACGCAACATAACTACAGCAGCTTTCAAAAAGTCCTTTTTCAATGGGACTTTCTTTGCGTCGGTATTACGAGTCTGCCTGGGAGGCCAAAAAGTGAGCGGTACAGACTAAAACTTCAAGATCCATACTGTAAAACTGAAAGTCAGTAGTTATGAGTTTTACGCTACAAAACTGTAACATAAAACTCATAACTTAAGTGCTAAAAAGTACACTAACACCCATAAACTACCTATTAACCCCTAAACTGAGGCCCTCCCGCATCGCAAACACTAAAATAAAATTATTAACCCCTAATCTGCTGCTCCGGACATTGCCGCCACTAGAATAAACATATTAACCCCATAAACCGCCGCACTCCCGCATCTCAAACACTAGTTAAATATTATTAACCCCTAATCGGCCGCCCCAACATCGCCGCCACCTACCTACATTTATTAACCCCTAATTTGCCGCCCCCAAAGTCACCGTCACTATACTAAATTTATTAACCCCTAAACCTAACCCCAAGTCTAACCCTAACCCTAACACCCACTAACTTTAATGTAATTAAAATAAATATAAATAAAACCTACTATTAATAACTAAATAATTCCTATTTAAAACTAAATACTTACCTGTAAAATAAACCCTAAGCTAGCTACAATATAACTAATAGTTACATTGTATCTAGCTTAAGTTTTATTTTTATTTCACAGCTAAGTTTGTATTTATTTTAATTAGGTAGAATAGTTACTTAATAGTTATTAACTATCTACTAACTACCTAGCTAAAATAAATACAAATTTACCTGTAAAATAACCTGTCTTACACTAACACCTAACCTTACACTACAATTAAATAAATTACATAAATTAAATACAATTAACTAAATTACAAAAAACAAACAACCACTAAATTACACAAAAAAAAGAAAGATCAGATATTTAAACTAATTACACCAAATCTAATAGCCCTATCAAAATAAAAAAGCCCCCCCCCCCAAATAAAAAAAAACCCTAGCCTAAACTAAACTGCCAGTAGCCCTTAAAAGGGCCTTTTGTGGGGCATTGCCCCAAAGAAATCAGCTCTTTTACCTGTAAAAAAAAATACAATCAACCCTCTAACAGTAAAACCCACCACCCACGCAACCAACCCCCCAAATAAAATCTTAACTAAAAAACCTAAGCTCCCCATTGCCCTGAAAAGGACATTTAGCTCTTTTTCCACCCAAAACCCTAATCTAAAAATAGCCCACCCAATAAACCCTTAAAAAAGACTAACACTAACACCCGAAGATCCACTTACAGTTTTTGAAGACCCGACATCCATCCTCAACGAAGCCGGCAGAAGTCTTCATCCAACCGGGCAGAGGTCTTCATCCAACCGGGCAGAAGTCTTCATCCAGATGGCATCTTCTATCTTCATCCATCCGGTGCAAAGTGGCTCCATCTTCAGGACACCCGGCACGGAGCATCCTTTTTAATTGACATCTTGTTCCGAATGAGGTTTCCCTTTAAATTACATCATCCAAGATGGCCTCCCTTAGATTCCGATGCAAGCTCAATCCTATTGGCTGATTGCATCAGCCAATAGGATTTTTTCAACCTTAATTCCGATTGGCTGATCGGAATCTAAGGGACGCCATCTTGGATGACATCATTTAAAGGGAAACCTCATTCGGAAGAAGACGTCGATTGAAGAGGATGCTCTGTGCCCGATGTGTTGAAGATGGAGCCGCTCCGCGCCGGATGGATGAAGATAGAAGATGCCGTCTGGATGAAGACTTCTGCCCGGTTGAATGAAGACTTCTGCCCGGTTGGATGAAGACTTCTCCCGCGTCGTTGAGGACTTCTGCCAGCTTCATTGAGGATGGATGTCGGGTCTTCAAAAACTGTAAGTGGATCTTCGGGGGTTAGTGTTAGGCTTTTTTAAGGGTTTGTTGGGTGGGTTTTATTTTTAGAATAGGGTTTTGGGCAGAAATAGAGCTAAATGCCCTTTAAAGGGCAATGCCCATCCAAATGCCCTTTTCAGGGCAATGGGGAGCTTAGGTTTTTTAGTTAGGATTTTATTTGGAGGGTTGGTTGTGTGGGTGGTGGGTTTTACTGTTGGGGGGTTGTTTGTATTTTTTTTTACAAGTAAAAGAGCTGATTTCTTTGGGGCAATGCCCTGCAAAAGGCCATTTTAAGGGCTATTGGTAGTTTAGTTTAGTCTAGGGTTTTTTTTATTTTGGAGGGGAGGCTTTTTTATTTTGATAGGGCTATTAGATTAGGTGTAATTAGTTTAAATATCTGATCATTTCTTTTTTTATTTTGTGTAATTTAGTGTGTTTTTTTTGTAATTTAGTTAATTGTATTTAATTTATGTAATTTATTTAATTGTAGTGTAAGGTTAGGTGTTAGTGTAAGACAGGTTAGGTTTTATTTTACAGGTAAATTTTTATTTATTTTAGCTAGGTAGTTAGTAAATAGTTAATAACTATTTAGTAACTATTCTACCTAGTTAAAATAAATACAAACGTAGCTGTGAAATAAGAATAAAACCTAAGCTAGATACAATGGCCTCTATTTATCAAGGTCTTTCGGACCTGATCCGACAGTGCGGATCAGGTCCGACAGACCTTGCTGAATACGGCGAGCAATACGCTCGCCATATTTAGCATTGCACCAGCAGCTCACAAGAGCTGCTGGTGCAACGCCGCCCCTTGCAGACTCGCGGCCAATAGGCCGCCAGCAGGGGGGTGTCAATCAACCCGATCGTACTCGATCGGGTTGATTTCCGGCGATGTCTGTCCACCTGCTCAGAGCAGGCGGACAGGTTATGGAGCAGCGGTCTTTGTGACCGCTGCTTCATAACTGCTGTTTCTGGCGAGCCTGATAAATATGCCCCAATGTAACTATTAGTTATATTGTAGCTAGCTTAGGGTTTATTTACAGGTAAGTATTTAGTTTTAAATAGGAATTATTTAGTTATTAATAGTAGGTTTTATTTAGATTTATTTTAATTACATTAAAGTTAGTGGGTGTTAGGGTTAGGGTTAGACTTGGGGTTAGGTTTAGGGGTAAATAAATTTAGTATAGTGGCGGCGACGTTGAGCGGGGCAGATTAGGGGTTAATAAGTGTAGGTAGGTTGCGGCGACATTTGGGCAGGAGATTAGGGGTTAATAACATTATGTAGGTGTCGGCAATGTTGAGGGCAGCAGATTAGGGTTTAATAAGTATAATGTAGGTATCGACGATGTCAGGGGTGGCAGATTAGGGGTTAATAAGTGTAATGTAGCTGTCAGTGATGTCGGGGGTGGCAGATTAGGGGTGTTGAGACTCTGGGTTTATGTTAGGGTGTTTTGTGTAAACATTATTTTTCTTTCCCCATAGGAATCAATGGGGCTGCGTTACGGAGCTTTACATTCCTTTATTGCAGGTGTTAGACTTTTTTTTAGCCGGCTCTCCCCATTAATGTCTATGGAAATCGTGTACGAGCACGTAAAACCAGCTTACCGCAGCTCACCGCAGCGCTGGTATTTTAGTGCGTTATGGAGCTCAATTTTGCTCTACGCTCACTTTTTTGCCTGTTAACGCTGGGTTTTTGCAAACCTGTAATACCAGCGCTGTAGGAAAGTGAGCAGTGACAATAACTTGCAAGTTAGTACTGAGCAGCTCTTACTGCAAAACTCGGAATCTAGCCATTTCTAAATTACTTGTATTATCAAATTTGCTTCATTCCTGAGACTACCTAGGTATACTTCTCAACAAAGGATTCAAAAACACGATGGATCCTGTTATACAAGGAACAGCATAAAAAAAGCAAATAGACCCACGGCTGCTGCGGTCGTAAGCATTTCGGCTAGACTGACCGCCTTAATCATAGACCGCTGCAGCACCTGGGTTCCTTTCCCATTTATACATAAATAAAAAGCTGTGTGCAAATTTTCTAAATTAAGTCGTCATCTTAATAATTGATTTAGAAAGAGCAGGGCCGGCCCTAGCCATTGTGGGGCCCAAGACAGGATGACAAAATGGGGCCCCCTTTCTCCCCGCCCCAAACCCAGGGCAATCTCCGCCCCAACCCCACCCAATCTCCGCCCCTAACCCCGCCCCCACCATTTTTACAATAAAAAAATGGGAGAAAAATTATTTAAGGTAATTAACAACATTTTAAATAAAAAAAAACATAAATCCACTAAAGTGGAGCACTATAAAATTGTATATATTGCAATATACCATTTGTACTATTGGAACAACGGTTTATGCTGACAATTAGGAACAGTTGAGTTGAACTGGGCCTTATTTTTACGTGTTTTTTTATGAGAACAAGAACATTACAGAGATGCCAGGGATGCCCTAGCAAGTGCAGGTCCCTAGGCAGAATGACAGCGTGGGCCTCTATCCAGAACAAAAAATAATTGAAAAAGGGGCAATGCACTGTACCACACAAACACAGTGCACAGATATAATACACACAAAGATATACTTATATACACATACATCCACACACTCAGACACATACACAGGTACACACACACACACACAGCCCACACACACAGATAGCCCCCCACACACACCCACACACAGATAGCCCCCCCACATACACACAGCCCTCCCACACACACATATAGCCCCCACACACACACAGGTAGCCCCCCCACACACACACAGATAGCCCCCCCACACACACACACAGATAGCCCCCCCACACACACACACAGATAGCCCCCAAACACACACACACAGATAGCCCCCCCCCCCACACACACACACAGATAGCCCCCCCACACACACACAGGTAGCCCCCACACACACACAGACAGATAGCCCCCCACACAAATACAGATAGCCCCCCACACACACACAGAGATAGCCCCCCCACACACACACATAGCCCCCCCCCCACACACACACACAGCCCACACACACACAAATAGCCCACACACACACACATAGCTCACACTCATAGCCCACACACACACAAACACATAGCCCACACACACACATAGCCCACACACACACAGATAGCCCACACACACACACACATAGCCCCCCCACACACACAGCCCCCCATTGTGGGGCCCAAGGCAGGATGACAAAATGGGGCCCCCTTTCTCTCCGCCCCACTGTTTTTACAATTAAAAAAAAATGGTAGAAAAATAATTTAAGGTAATGAACAACATTTTAAATAAAAAAACATAAATCCACTAAAGTGGAGCACTATAAAATTGTATATATTGCAATATACCATTTGTACTATTGGAACAACGGTTTATGCTGACAATTAGGAACAGTTGAGTTGAACTGGGCCTTATTTTTATGTGTTTTCTTATGAGAACAAGAACATTACAGAGATGCCAGGGCTGCCCTAGCAAGTGCAGGTCCCTAGGCAGAATGACAGCGCAGGCCTCTATCCAGAACAAAAAAATACTTAAAAAAGGGAATGCAATGCACTGTACCGCAAAAACACAGTGCACAGATATAATACACACACAGAGATACTTTTATACACATACATCCACACATTGAGACACATACACAGGTACACAGATATACACACACCCCCACACACACACACACACACAGCCCACACACAAATAGCCCCCCCACACACACACAGATAGCCCCACACACACACACAGATAGCCCCCCCACACACAGATAGCCCCCCCCACACACACAGCCCCCCCCCCCCCACACACACACACAGGTAGCCCCCCACACACACACCCACAGATAACCCCCACAAACACAGACAGCCCCCCCCCACACAAAAAGCCCCCCCCCCACACACAGACAGATAGCCCTTACACACATAGCCCACACACACACAGATAGCCCCCACGCACATATAGTCCACACACACAGCCCCCACACACACACACATAGCCCACACACACAAACAGATAGCCCCCACACACACAGATAGCCCCCCACACACAGATAGCCCCCCACACATGTAGCCAACACACACACATAGCCCCCCACACACACACAGATAGATCCCCACACACACACAGATAGCCCCCCACACACACAACCCACACACACACACACATACACACATATAGCCCACACACACACACAGATAGCCCACACACACACAGATAGCCCCCACATACAAACACAGATAGCCCCCACACACACACAGCTCTCTCTCTCTCTCACACACACACACAGATAGCCCCCCCCACACACACACACAGATAGCCCCCCCGCACACACACACAGAAAGCCCCCCCACACACACACAGCTCACACACACATACACACACAGATAGCCCCCCCCCCACACACACAGAGCCCCACCCACACAGAGATAGCCCCCCACACACACAGCCCACACTCACACACACACAGAAAGCCTCCCCCACACACACATAGATAGCCCCCACACACACAGATAGCCCCCACACACACAGATAGCCCCCACACACACAGATAGCCCCCCCACACACACACATACACAAAGATAGCCCCCCCACACGCACACACAAAGATAGCCCCCACACGCACACAGATAGCCCCACACACACAGAGATAGCCCCACACACACACACAGAAAGCCCCCCACACACAGATAGCCCCCCACACACACACAGATAGCCCACACACCCACATATAGCCCACACACACAAACACACAGATAGCCCCCCCACATACACACACAGAGATAGCCCACACACAGATAGCCAACCCACACACATAGCCCACACACACATACAGCCCCCCCACACACACAGATAGCCCACACACACATAGCCCCCCACACACACACACACAGCCCCCAAACAATATATATATATATATATATATATATATATATATATATATATATAGAGAGAGAGAGAGAGAGAGAGAGAGAGAGAGAGAGAGAGAGAGAGAGAGAGAGAGAGAGAGAGAGAGAGAGAGGAAAAAAAGGAGGATGTGAGTAAGGAACCTATTGGACAGAACAAAAATATATCACAGTGCCGCCTCGGACTACCTATCAAAGTTGGTGGATCCCCAAGACCCCCAGCTCCAATAAGAACAAATAGAAATCAAAACAAAAGAAAAAGTAGAATGATCAGGGCGCACCGACAGAAACTAAAAATTATGTATATAATCGAAAGGATAGTGATCCTCCCTAGTAGCTATAGAGGTACAATATCTAGATAATCCTAGTGCACTTCTCCTAGAACGATACTAATAAATAATAGCTAATATAATATATAAAAATCTCCTACAGCATAAAAATCTGAGTGAAAGCTGTTTATGGATAGCTTATAGAATTAAATTGATGACAGATTCAATAAAAACAATACACAATAGAAACAAATTACATATAACAGTGCAATAAAGTAACAAATGTAATATTAGGCACCAGTGTAACAACTGTTAAAGAATTATAATTAATAGAGTGATATAAAAAAGTCCAAAGGTGCTCCAAAAGATGTCCAAAAAAAGATCCCCAGTGCCCGGAGTATTAAAGCTCCCCTTTGGGGGTTTTACTTACACTCCTTAACCTCAATCCAAATGAGGTAAGTGTTGCGCAGTGCAGGTAGAAACTTTCTCTGGCTTCCAGGGGTATAGATGCTTGCTGCTGGATCCTGTCGAGGTCTTAAGCTCCTCACACCTTTCCTCCAGATGTTGAATTCCTTCTCTACTCTCCCCCCCATTCCTCCCCTCTCACTTTCTTTCTCTCTTCTCTGAAACAAACACACTTTCTGTGTTTGTTTCAGAGAAGAGAGAAAGAAAGTTTTTAGTCCGTATGGAGCTTGATGCCCCATGTTTCTGGCGAGCCTGCAGGCTCGCCAGAAACAGCAGTTATGAAGCAGTGGTCACAAAGGCCGCTGCTCCATAACCTGTCCGCCTGCTCTGAGCAGGCGGACAGACCTCACCGGAAATCAACCCGATCAAGTACGATCGGGTTGATTGACACTCCCCTGCTGGCGGACCAATGGCCGCGAGTCTGCAGGGGGCGGCGTTGCACCAGCAGCTCTTGTGAGCTGCTGGTGCAATGCTGAATATGGCGAGTGTATTGCTCTCCGTATTCAGCGAAGTCTGGCGGACCTGATCCGCACTGTCGGATCAGGTCTGCCAGACTTTGATAACTTGGGGCTATTGTCACAGAAGGTAGCTGGACATGAGTAATAGCGTGAGCTCTATAGGTTATAATGTTCTGCTAGTAATTTGCAGTAAGTATTGGTAAAGTACCCTTCGGTATATTATAGCATAAAGGTTAGCTGCTTCCACAGCCCCTGTTTGAATAACTAAATAATACAACCTTCTTTCTGCTCTCCAGGGTGTGTCCTGTCAGGATCTGCTGCCGTGCCGCGTGTGAAAGCTAGGCTGTCACTCCTCCTCCTGTAACTCCGTTGGGCTGCTCCGCCTCCTCACTCGAGTCCTGAACTTTTCTTAGGAAAAAACTTGTGCCCAAAAAAACAGAATTGTTAAAAAAAACTAACTAACCGCAGGGCCCTAGGCGGCCGCCTCGCTCGCCTTGCTCTAAGGCCAGCCCTGAGAAAGAGAGGATATCAGCTTATTTAATAAAACAAGCTTTTAGGGAAGATGAGAAAATTAAGAGAGCTGACCTGTTGAATGGATCTAGGAAAATATTACAACACATCTACTTTTTGTAATAAATTTCAGTAACCAATTTCATGAGGTTTAATGGAAAATTAAGATGAATCTGACCATATGTTCTATAAAGATGAAGACTTGTATAATGTTGTAAGTCAGGGTTGTAAGTTTATATCTAGACGTAAAAAAGACATTTGCAAATGTATTGGCACCGAATTGAGTCACAGGAAAAATAAAAAATTACAACTATAGTAGCTGGCTTAGACATAATGGATTTTATAAATGTGGAGGTAAGAAGGGTAAAGCTTGTGAGCATACATAGATAAGGGGCCCGATCACATATGCGGCGTCATCCGCAAAAGTCGGCATCGGCTATTTTTTGTCCGATGTTGCAATCACATATACGTTGCCACATGCAAATGTGGCACATATATTTTACTCCCATAAACTAACATAGAACCGGCGTCGCAAGTCGGTATCACATATTCAGCGCAAGGACTTATGCAGTGAAAATGGAGAAATTTTACTCAATTTTCACCTTGCCAAACATACACCTAAATAACAAGTTGTGCGATATGGCTATCCTGTTGAAAAATTGGCCTTTGCGCGCGGAATGGCAGGTCACCTGTATTACAAGCCGCTGCGGTACAACTATACCGCTAGTGTTTTAGCCTATACCGTAACTCTCCATTCCGCACTCAAAATATGGCTTTTGAGTGTGGAATTTTCAGGTCACCTATATTTCAGGTTGTGCGGTCCGGCTATGATGCTAGTGTTATAGCTTATACAGCCCTTATCCATTCCGCTAAAAAAGACCAGTAGTTATGGATTTTGCGAAACAAAAATGTTTCACAAAACACATAACTAAAATGTTACAAAGTACACTAGCACCCATAAACTACCTATTAACCCTTAAAGCCCCCCCTGCATCACAAATACTAAAATAAACCTATTAACCCCTAAACTGCCGACCCCCACATCATGACACACTAAATTAAACTATTAACCCCTAAAGCTAACACTCCCTGACTTTAAATTAAAGTTATAATATAACTACCTTAAAATAAATAAACCTGTGAAATAAAAAAAAAAACTAAGCTTAAACTATAAATAAACCTAACATTACTATTATTTGGGGTGGGTTTTTTTTTAAATGATTTTTTAATGGGCAGCAAAAGAGCTGATTTCCCTTTTTTTTTGGGGGGGGGGGAGGTTGGGGGGGTTGGGCTTTTTACTGTTAGGGGTTAATTTGTATTTTTTTTTACTGGAAAATAGCTGATTTCTTCAGGGCAATGCCCTACAAAAGGCTATTGGTAGTTTAGTGTTAGATTAGGGGGTGGGGTTTTTTTTAGGTTAGGGGGCATATTGATTAGATTAATACTTTGTGTTGTGAGGGGTTGGAGGATTAGGGGTTAATAGGGTACTTAAGTACTTTGCTTTGTGGGGGATGGCAGATTCTGGGTTTATACATTTATTAGATAGTTTGTGTTGTGGGGGGTGGTGGATTAGGGGTTAATACGTTTATTAGCTAGTTTGCGATGTGCGGGTTGGTGGATAGGGGTTAATCACTTTATTATGTATACTGCATTGTGGGGATGGAGGTTTAGAGGTTAATACATTTTATTATTAGTTGTGATGTGGGGGATGGTGGATATAGGGGTTTTGACGTGTCGGGTTCATTTTTGGGAGGCGGGTTATACTTTTACAGGCGATTAAAAAAATGTAATTTTATTTTTTTAGGTGCCGGCAGATCATATACTGCCATAAGTCACTGGCGACTCCAGAAATGTCTATTTCCGCACATTTCTGTACCTCACCGGTTTATCCAACTTACAGCAGTATATGATCTGCCGCAGCCGTATATATGATATACCCGGTGTTTGAGGTGAACTTACGGGCGGCATGGGTTTTAGCAGTTGCACTGAAACCTACGCCGTATATGCAGAGGCATAACTAGAAACCACAGGGCCCAGGTGCAAGAATCTAAGAAGGGCCTCGCACCCCCCCATCCACCCCCACAAAAAAGGTGGATTTGATACCTATCATTTTTTAATTATTATTTTTAACATTTAACACACAAAAAAAATGTGAATCAGATTACATGTCTGCAAAAGGAGGTACCTGTGCCCACAGTCTGTGAGATGGTCTTACCCCCATTACTGTATATAGTGACACTGTTTAACCCACCAGTACTGTATATAGTGAGTCAGTGACAGTCTGTAATCTGCCGGTGAGATGGCTGGCCTGACCCTACCCACCCCAGTACTTTATAAAGTGACCACAGTAGTCTGTGACACGTTCCAGCCCCCCTGTACTGTATATAGTGATACTGTATAGTGACACTGTTTTCCCCCTGCCCTCCCATGCTGTAGTAACAAGGTCTGTAATTTGCTGGTTCCACAAACATACACACACACACATACATGCATAAATACACACACAGTCACATACATACATACATACACACACACACATAAACACCAATGGGTAAAACAGAAACACTAACCCATGTAGTCAGAGACAAAGACACTAGTGAAGCATCACATTACACTCACATGATATCAGTGCAGGCAGTGGAAGGTCAACATTTTTTTTTTTTTAAAGCTGGGCCCCCACCCTTGGGCGCCCAGTCGCAATTTCGACCTCTGCACCACCTGTAGTTTTGTCCCTGCGTATATGTAATCTTGCCCCAGATGTGATTTTCCATTTTGTGTATAATTTGACTGTTTGTACTAATTGTTGTTCCCCTATGTTATTTATTTAATCACATATATATAGGCTGTAATACATGAGTCTAACAATTAGGGAGGCTAGGCCCAGGATTAGGGAACCTAAGGTATATCACTGAAACTAGTTCTGATACAGTATCAGCGGTAGTCGATAATTTTAAAAGTAATCATAGGAGTAACAAAAATAGCTTAAAATGACAGATAATAGAACAAATTAAAACTCCCACTAGAGGAGGAGATATGGGGGCATATTTATCAAGGTCTGTCGGACCTGATCCGACAGTGCGGATCAGGTCCGACAGACCTCGCTGAATGCAGAGAGCAATACGCTCGCCGTATTCAGCATTGCACCAGCAGCTCACAAGAGCTGCTGGTGCAACGCCGCCCCCTGCAGACTTGCGGCCAATGGGCCACCAGCAGGGGGGTGTGAATCAACCCGATCGTACTCGATCGGGTTGCATTGTGGCGATGTGTGTCCGCCTGCCCAGAGCAGGCGGACAGGTTATGGAGCAGCGGTCTTTGTGACCGCTGCTTCATAACTGCTGTTTCTGCCGAGTCTGAAGGCTCGCCAGAAACAGGGGCCATCAAGCTCCATACGGAGCTTGTTAAATAGAGCCCATGGACCACATATTACAAAGGAGAGGGGTCTTTTAGATTTTCACACTTAGGGCGAGATTACATATGTGGCGTAAGTTTCAGCGCAACTGCTGAAACCCACATTGCCTGTAAGTTCACCTCGCACATTGGGTGAATGACATTAACGGCGCCGCCAGAAGATATATTGCCGTAAGTTAAAAAAACTGGCGAGAATCAGAAATGTGCGCAAATACACATTTCTGGCGTTGTGAGCAACTTACGCCAGTATATCATCTTGCGGTGCGTAAAAAAAAAAAAATGTTTAAATCACACATAAAAATCTAAACTGGCTAAAAAAAAAATTAAACTGACACGTCAAAACGCTATTCAAAACCCTTAATCCACCATCCCCCACATCGCAACTACTAATAAAAGTTATTAATCCCCAAACCACCATCCCCCCACATCGCAAATACTAAATAAATATATTAACCCTTAATCCACCATCCCCCTACATCGCAACTACTTATAAAAGTTATTAACCCCTAAACCGCCATCCCCCTCTTCATGCGATCATCCCCACTGAAGATTGAATATAAGGTACCCCATTTATACCCTTGCATTCCTAATGGCGGAAAATTCAAATCAGCCAATAGGTTGAGAGCTGCTTACCTCCTATTGTCTGATCAGATTGCGCCCTTAGAATGAGAATCCTTTAGGTTTAGATGCTGAGATGGATGTTATTCATTTTTGGTATAAGTGAAATTATTTAATTTTAGTTGAGTCTTATGTTATTTGTTAATAAATGAGAGTGAGTGACAGAAGTGGGTATATTCTATTAAAAATGCAATTAGGGACATTTATAATTATTTACAGTCCTTCTTTGGAATAGTAGGTATTTCTTATATAAATTATGTAATGTGTATATATCTGCTATTCTGCTAAATATTTAATATTTATTAAAGGGACATGAAACCCAATTTTCTTTTTTATGATTCAGATAGAGAATACAATTTTAAACTACGTTCCAATTTACTTCTATTATTTAAGTTACTTCATGCTTTAGGTATCCTTTGTTGAAGAAATAGCAAAGCACATGAATGAGCCAAAATTTTGAGGCATCTATGAGCAGCCATCAATCACCAGCTACTGAGCTTATTTAGATATGCTTTTAAACAAAGAATATTAAGAGAATGAAGCAAATTAGATTAAAGAACTAAATTGAAAAGTTGTTCAAAATGCCATGCTCTTTCTGAATCGTGAAAGGAAAACATTGGGTTTCATGTCCCTTTAACGTATACTATGAAGGTTTTACAAAAGGGAATTGAATGTACAATGAACTTCATTATTTACAGTGATGAAATGAATTTACCTTTGATACATATTGAATTTAGATTTTTTTTTTATGTACTGTAATTATGTAAAATATTAGTGCCTTGCTGCAAGCATATATAATCCTCATTTAGACGTTATGGAGTTTTAAGTAATGTTATGTTGCTTTAAGCAATATAGCCAAGAAATTAATGTACTCTGAACTGCAACATTTACATTTATGAATTGATTTTTTGTATATGTTATATTTTTGATCAATGTGTTGTAACTTTGCATAATATTAGTGACCTATGGCAAGGATAATCCACATTTAGAAGTGGTCTGTATGGAATCTTAAAGGGACATGATGCCCACATTTTCAGATAGGAAATACAATTGGCTTTATTCTTTAGGCATCCTTTGTTGAAGAAATAACAATGCACATGGGTGAACCAATCACACAAAACATCTATCTGCAGCCACCAATCAGCAGCTACTGAGCCCATTTAGATATGCTTTTCAACAAAGGATATAAATAGAATGAAGCAAATTAGATAATAGAAGTCAATTTGAAAATAAATAATTTGGGTTTTATTTCCCTTCAAGTAATGTGACGTTGCTTTAAGCAATTTTTGCACAGCATTTTGTTTAGGTATAAATGGTAAACAGCGGTCTAATTTGCAGTTTAACCAAAATGTGTAAGACCGCTTCAGCTGTGGATCTAAGTGTTTGTTTTTATGCTGTTCACTGTATTTTATTTTATATGCTGCCATTAAAAGTTACTGTAAAAAAATGTATATATACAATTTCTTCATTGGCATCCTCTGATTTACCTAAGACCAAACATGTGTATGTGTGTGTGTATATATATATATATATATATATATATATATATATATATATATATATATATATATATATATATATATATTATTTTTGATCATTTTAAGGTCTTTTTCTGCATCTATGTCTAAAATGATGCAATGGGCTAACTCTCATTTGGTATAGCAGAGCTGCCAACATTCTCAAAATGAACCCTCATAACTATATATATTTTTTTAAACTAGACAACCCAAGGTATTGATCTAGGCCCATTTTGGTAAATTTGATGCCACTATTTTGCCGCTAAATATCATCATATAAAAAAAACATTAACTTTTTTGCAAACTTTTGGTTTCTCACTTAAATTATTAACACACAACTACTGCAGTCATATGACAAACAACTTGGCCCATATTTATCAAGGTCTGTCGGACCTGATCCGACAGTGCGGATCAGGTCCGACAGACCTCGCTTAATACGGCGAGCAATACGCTCGCCGTATTCAGCATTGCAACAGCAGCTTTGTGAGCTGCTGGTGCAACGCCGCCCCCTGCAGACTCGCGGCCAATAGGCCGCCAGCATGGGGGTGTCAATCAACCCGATCCGACTCGATCGGGTTGATTTCCGGCAATGTCTGTCCACCTGCTCAGAGCAGGCGGACAGGTTATGGAGCAGCGGTCTTTGTGACCGCTGCTTCATAACTGCTGTTTCTGGCAAGCCTGCAGGCTCGCCAGAAACACAAACTCCATTCGGAGCTTGATAAATATTCCCCCAAGTCTTGATTGTCACTTTAAAACCAAGACTGCAATACTGCAAGGGCTTCAAACAGGTCTGACGTAGATTTACATTGTAAAGGAACTATGGTACTTGCACTGCAAGATGAAGATCTTTGTCATATAGGGCAGTTACAGCTTTACAGAGAAGGTACAACCTGGGATGTGGTGAGCTCACGGCCTACGATTCTGCTTTGGCCACAATTTATAAAATGGGGTTAAGTAAAGGAAATGTCATAAGGTAGGGGATTCACACTTGATTGCAATGAATTGAATCGCTGAGCCAGTGGGACTGTTTTGTTTGAGAGCGAAGGAAGCAAATTATATAATAAAAGTACTTTGGAAAGTTATTTAGAAGGATATGTGTTTCATATCCCTTTAAGATGAACTTATATTTGGGAGATAGTAAAAGTATACTGAAAGGTAAAGTAAAATACTGGGAGACAGATATTACAAACTATGGCCTAGATTTGGAGTTTGGCGGTAGCCGTGAAAACCAGCGTTAGAGGCTCCTAACACTGGTTTTAGGCTACCGCCGGTATTTGGAGTCACTCAAAAAAGGGTCTAACGCTCACTTTTCAGCCGCGACTTTTCCATACCGCAGATCCCCTTACGTCAATTGCGTATCCTATCTTTTCAATGGGATCTTTATACTTTATATCTTTTATATCTTAATACTCCGGTATTAAGAGTCGTGTCTGAAGTGAGCGTTAGAAATCTAACGACAAAACTCCAGCCGCAGAAAAAAGTCAGTAGTTAAGAGCTTTCTGGGCTAACGCCAGTTCATAAAGCTCTTAACTACTGTGCTCTAAAGTACACTAACACCCATAAACTACCTATGTACCCCTAAACCGAGGTCCCCCCACATCGCCGCCACTCAATTAATTTTTTTTAACCCCTAATCTGCCGACCGCCACCTACGTTATACTTATGCACCCCTAATCTGCTGCCCCTAACACCGCCGACCCCTATATTATATTTATTAACCCCTAACCTGCCCCCCCACAACGTCGCCGCCAGCTACCTACAATAATTAACCCCTAATCTGCCGACCGCAAATCGCCGCCACCTACATTATAGCTATGTACCCCTAATCTGCTGCCCCTAACACCGCCGACCCCTATATTATATTTATTAACCCCTAACCTGCCCCCCACAACGTCGCCGCCAGCTACGTACAATAATTAACCCCTAATCTGCCAACCGCAAAGCGCCACCACCTACATTATAGCTATGTACCCCTAATCTGCTGCCCCTAACACCGCCGACCCCTATATTATATTTATTAACCCCTAATCTGCCGCCCTCAACGTCGCCTCCACCTGCCTACACTTATTAACCCCTAATCTGCCGACCGGACCGCACCGCTATTATAATAAAGTTATTAACCCCTAATCCGCCTCACTTACCCTATAATAAATAGTATTAACCCCTAATCTGCCCTCCCTAACATCGCCGACACCTAACTTCAAACATTAACCCCTAATCTGCCGACCGGAGCTCACCGCTATTCTAATAAATGTATTAACCCCTAAAGCTAAGTCTAACCCTAACACTAACACCCCCCTAAGTTAAATATAATTTAAATCTAACGAAATTAATTAACTCTTATTAAATAAATTATTCCTATTTAAAGCTAAATACTTACATGTAAAATAAATCCTAATATAGCTACAATATAAATTATAATTATATTATAGCTATTTTAGGATTTATATTTATTTTACAGGTAACTTTGTATTTATTTTAACCAGGTACAATAGCTATTAAATAGTTAAGAACTATTTAATAGCTACCTAGTTAAATTAATTACAAAATTACCTGTAAAATAAATCCTAACCTAAGTTACAATTAAACCTAACACTACACTATCAATAAATTAATTAAATACAATACCTACAAATAACTACAATGAAATAAACTAACTAAAGTACAAAAAATAAAAAAGAACTAAGTTACAAAAAATAAAAAAATATTTACAAACATAATAAAAATATTACAACAATTTTAAACTAATTACACCTACTCTAAGCCCCCTAATAAAATAACAAAGCCCCCCAAAATAAAAAAATGCCCTACCCTATTCTAAATTACTAAAGTTCAAAGCTCTTTTACCTTACCAGCCCTGAACAGGGCCCTTTGCAGGGCATGCCCCAAGAACTTCAGCTCTTTTGCCTGTAAAAAAAAACATACAATACCCCCCCAACATTACAACCCACCACCCACATACCCCTAATCTAACCCAAACCCCCTTAAATAAACCTAACACTAAGCCCCTGAAGATCTCCCTACCTTGAGTCCTCTTCACCCAGCCGAGCCAAATTCTTCATCCAAGCGGAGCAAGAAGAGGTCCTCCATCCGGTAGAAGTCTTCATCCAAGCGGGGCAGAAGAGGTCTTCCATCCGATTGAAGTCTTCATCCAAGAGGCATCTTCTATCGTCATCCATCCGGAGCAGAGCGGCAGCATCCTGAAGACCTCCGACGCGGAACATCCATCCTGGCCGACGACTGAACGACGAATGACGGTTCCTTTAAATGACGTCATCCAAGATGGTGTCCTTCGAATTCCGATTGGCTGATAGGATTCTATCAGCCAATCGGAATTAAGGTAGGAATATTCTGATTGGCTGATGGAATCAGCCAATCAGAATCAAGTTCAATCCGATTGGCTGATCCGATCAGCCAATCAGATTGAGCTCGCATTCTATTGGCTGATCGGAACAGCCAATAGAATGCAAGCTCAATCTGATTGGCTGATTGAATCAGCCAATCGGATTGAACTTGATTCTGATTGGCTGATTCCATCAGCCAATCAGAATATTCCTACCTTAATTCCGATTGGCTGATAGAATCCTATCAGCCAATCGGAATTCGAGGGACGCCATCTTGGATGACGTCATTTAAAGGAACCGTCATTCGTCGTTCAGTCGTCGGCCAGGATGGATGTTCCGCGTCGGAGGTCTTCAGGATGCTGCCGCTCCGCTCCGGATGGATGATGATAGAAGATGCCTCTTGGATGAAGACTTCAATCGGATGGAAGACCTCTTCTGCCCCACTTGGATGAAGACTTCTACCGGATGGAGGACCTCTTCTTGCTCCGCTTGGATGAAGAATTTGGCTCGGCTGAAGATAGGGAGATCTTCAGGGGCTTAGTGTTAGGTTTATTTAAGGGGGGTTTGGGTTAGATTAGGGGTATGTGGGTGGTGGGTTGTAATGTTGGGGGGGTATTGTATGTTTTTTTTTACAGGCAAAAGAGCTGAACTTCTTGGGGCATGCCCCGCAAAGGGTCCTGTTCAGGGCTGGTAAGGTAAAAGAGCTTTGAACTTTATTAATTTAGAATAGGGTTGGGTATTTTTTTATTTTGAGGGGCTTTGTTATTTTATTAGGGGGCTTAGAGTAGGTGTAATTAGTTTAAAATTGTTGTAATATATTTCTAATGTTTGTAAATATTTTTTTATTTTTTGTAACTTAGTTCTTTTTTTATTTTTTGTACTTTAGTTAGTTTATTTCATTGTATTTATTTGTAGGAATTGTATTTAATTTATTTATTGATAGTGTAGTGTTAGGTTTAATTGTAGATAATTGTAGGTATTGTATTTAATTAATTTATTGATAGTGTAGTGTTAGGTTTAATTGTAACTTAGGTTAGGATTTATTTTACACGTAAATTTGTAATTATTTTAACTATTTTAGCTATTAAATAGTTCTTAACCTGGTTAAAATAAATACAAAGTTACCTGTAAAATAAATATTAATTCTAAAATAGCTATAATATAATTATAATTTATATTGTAGCTATATTAGGATTTATTTTACAGGTAAGTATTTAGCTTTAAATAGGAATAATTTATTTAATAAGAGTTAATTAATTTCGTTAGATTAAAATTATATTTAACTTAGGGGTGTTAGTGTTAGGGTTAGACTTAGCTTTAGGGGTTAATACATTTATTAGAATAGCGGTGAGCTCCAGTCGGCAGATTAGGGGTTAATAATTGAAGTTAGGTGTCGGCGATGTTAGGGAGGGCAGATTAGGGGTTAATACTATTTATTATAGGGTTAGTGAGGCCGATTAGGGGTTAATAACTTTATAATAATAGCGGTGCGGTCCGCTCAGCAGATTAGGGGTTAATAAGTGTAGGCAGGTGGAGGCGACGTTGTGGGGGGCAGATTAGGGGTTAATAAATATAATATAGGGGTCGGCGGTGTTAGGGGCAGCAGATTAGGGGTACATAGGGATAATGTAAGTAGCGGCGGTTTACGGAGCGGCAGATTAGGGGTTAAAAATAATATGCAGGGGTCAGCGATAGCGGGGGCGGCAGAATAGGGGTTAATAAGTTTATGGTTAGGGGTGTTTAGACTCGGGGTACATGTTAGAGTGTTAGGTGCAGACGTAGGAAGTGTTTCCCCATAGACAACAATGGGGCTGCGTTAGGAGCTGAACGCGGCTTTTTTGCAGGTGTTAGGTATTTTTTTTCAGCTCAAACAGCCCCATTGTTTTCTATGGGGGAATCGTGCACGAGCACATTTTTGAGGCTGGCCGCGTCCGTAAGCAACTCTGGTATCGAGAGTTGAAGTTGCGTTAAATATGCTCTACGCTCCTTTTTTGGAGCCTAACGCAGCCATTCTGTGGACTCTCAATACCAGAGTTATTTTAATGGTGCGGCCAGAAAAAAGCCAGCGTTAGCTTTTCGGGTCGTTACCGACAAAACTCCAAATCTAGCCGTGTGATTTTGGTAGTTGTAAAATATGTCAGCTTAATTTATTTACAGAGATCAAGTAACCAGATCTGTGCTGCAGTAGCTCCAGAAAGTTGTAGGAGGTGAAATTATATAATTGACAAAAATCATTTTTAATATTTTAGATTTAGTTTGACAATTGCTCCAAGAGACTGGACAGCGAGCAGATATATGTCTTGTAATAATTGACTTAACCACTCTAACGCAATATTTTATGTGATCATCTGTCTTTGCTATGATTCTTAAAGGGACACTGAACCCAAAATTTCTTTCATGATTCAGATAGAGCATGACATTTCAAGCAATTTTCTAATTTACTCCTATTATCAAATTTTCTTTATTCTCTTGGTATCTTTATTTGAAATGCAAGAATGTAAGTTTAGATGCCGTCCCATTTTTGTTGAACAACCTGGGTTGTCCTTGCTGATTGGTGGATAAATGCATCCACCAATAAAAAAGTGCTGTCCAGAGTCTGAACCAAGAAAAAAGCTTAGATGCCTTATTTTTCAAATAAAGATAGCAAGAGAACGAAGAAAATTTGATAATGGGAGTAAATTAGAAAGTTGCTTAAAATTGCATGCTCTATCTGAATCACGAAAGAAAAAAATTGGGTTCAGTGTCCCTTTAAGTGATGGAAGATATACTCCTTTACATTTTATCACAAAAGTTTTCTGTTACTATCTGTTACTCCAGGGTACACGTGTACCTCACTAACAAGGCTTATTACTAGCACTTTAACGTAAGTCATGGGTAAGTTGATACTGTCTGTGTCTTGTCCAGCTTAGTATTTTGAAACTGAACTTTCCATTTTAACAGAATTATACTTATGTATTAAAGGAGATGTTTTGAGCTTAACAAAAATTGCTCTCCTAGGGCCCCATTTAACAAAGGCTGCGCAGGTTCTGTCAATCACCCCCCTTGTACTAGTCTGGGATGATTGCAAACTGTCAGCTGGTGGAAAGATTAGAAAAAAAAGCTCTGATGACAACTGCTTCTCAATTATCAGCTGCAGGCTTGCTCATGCGAGCCTTCACCAAAGGCGCTCCATAGATACATCTGCATCTTGATAAATGGAGCACTTAGTGTGTACTAAAAAATAGAGCAAAACTGAGACATCAAGCTTTACTCTTATTAAAACATCTTACCTAATTATCGCCTAGATTTAGAGTTCTGCGTTAGCCATCAAAACCAGCATTAAGGGGTCCTAACGCTGCTTTTTACCGCCCGCTGGTATTTAGAGTCAGTCAGGAAAGGGTCTAACGCTCACTTTCCAGCTGCGACTTTTCCATACCGCAGATCCCCTTATGCCAATTGCGTATCCTATCTTTTCAATGAGATCTTCCTAACGCTGGTATTTAGAGTCTTGGCTGAAGTGAGCGTTAGAACTCTAACGACAAAACTCCAGCCGCAGAAAAAAGTCAGGAGTTAAGAGCTTTATGGGCTAACGCCGGTTTATAAAGCTCTTAACTACTGTGCTCTAAAGTACACTAACACCCATAAACTACCTATGTACCCCTAAACCGAGGTCCCCCCACATCGCCGCCACTCTAATTACATTTTTTAACCCCTAATCTGCCGACCGCACACCGCCGCAACCTACATTATCCCTATAAACCCCTAATCTGCTGCCCCTAACACCGCCGTTACCTACATAATATTTATTAACCCCTAAATCTGCCCCCCCCAACGTCGCCGCTACCTTACCTACACTTATTAACCCCTAATCTGCCGACCGGACCTCGCCGCCACTATAATAAATGTATTAACCCCTAAACCGCCTCACTCCCGCCTCGCAAACCCTATAATAAATTTTATTAACCCCTAATCTGCCCTCCCTAACATCGCCGCCACCTAACTTCAAGTATTAACCCCTATTCTGCCGACCGGACCTCACCGCTACTATAATAAATGTATTAACCCCTAAAGCTAAGTCTAACCCTAACCCTAACACCCCCCTAAGTTAAATATAATTTAAATCTAACGAAATAAATTATTTCTTAATAAATAAATTAATCCTATTTAAAGCTAAATACTTAACTGTAAAATAAACCCTAATATAGCTACAATATAACAAATAATTATATTGTAGCTATTTTAGCATTTATATTTATTTTACAGGCAACTTTGTATTTATTTTAACTAGGTACAATAGCTATTAAATAGTTATTTACTATTTAATAGCTACCTAGTTAAAATAATTACAAAATTACCTGTAAAATAAATACTAACCTAAGTTATAATTAAACCTAACACTACACTATCAATAAATTAATTAACTGAACTACCTACAATTACCTACAATTAAATCAACTAAACTAAATTACAAAAACAAACAAACACTAAATTACAAAAAAAAAAAAAACACTAAATTACGTCCCTTTGGGTTTGGGTGGGTTAGATTAGGGGTATGTGGGTGGTGGGTTGTAATGTTGGGGGGGTATTGTATGGGGTTTTTTACAGGCAAAAGAGCTGATTTCTTTGGGGCATGCCCCGCAAAAAGCCTTTTTAAGGGCTGGTAAGGTAATAGAGCTGTTAACTTTTTATTTTAGAATAGGGTAGGGCATTTTTTATTTTGGGGGGCTTTGTTATTTTTTTAGGGAGCTTAGAGTAGGTGTAATTAATTTAAAATTCTTGTAATCTTTTTTATTTTTTGTAATTTAGTGTTTTTTTTTTTGTAATTTAGTTTAGTTTATTTAATTGTAGGTACTTGTAGTTAATTGATTTAATTTATTAACTGATAGTGTAGTGTTAGGTTTAATTGTAACTTAGGTTAGGATTTATTTTACAGTTAATTTTGTAATTATTTTAACTAGGTAGCTATTAAATAGTAAATAACTATTTAATAGCTATTGTACCTAGTTAAAATAAAAACAAAGTTGCCTGTAAAATAAATATAAATGCTAAAATAGCTACAATATAATTATTCGTTATATTGTAGCTATATTAGGGTTTATTTTACAGGTAAGTATTTAGCTTTAAATAGGATTAATTTATTTAATAAGAAATAATTTATTTAGTTAGATTTAAATTATATTTAACTTAGGGGGGTGTTAGGGTTAGGGTTAAACTTAGCTTTAGGGGTTAATACATTTATTAGAGTAGCGGTGAGGTCCGGTCGGCAGATTAGGGGTTAATACTTGAAGTTAGGTGGCGGGGATGTTAGGGAGGGCAGATTAGGGGTTAATACTATTTATTATAGGGTTTGCGAGGCGGGAGTGTGGCGGTTTAGGGGTTAATACATTTATTATAGTGGCGTTGAGGTCCGGTCGGCAGATTAGAGGTTAATAAGTGTAGGTAAGGTAGCAGCGATGTTGGGGGGACAGATTAGGGGTTAATACATATAATGTAGGTGTCGGCGACATTGGGGGCAGCAGATTAGGGGTTCATAGGGATAATGTAGGTTGCGGCGGCAGATTAGGGGTTAATAATAAAATGCAGGGGTTAGCGATAGCGGGGGCGGCAGATTAGGGGTTAATAAGTGTAAGGTTAGGGGTGTTTAGACTCGGGGTACATGTTAGGGTGTTAGGTGCAGACTTAGAAAGTGTTTCCCCATAGGAAACAATGGGGCTGCGTTAGGAGCTGAACGCTGCTTTTTTGCAGGTGTTAGGTTTTTTTTCAGCTCAAACTGCCCCATTGTTTCCTATGGGGAAATCGTGCACGAGCACGTTTTTCAAGCTGGCCGCTACCGTAAGCAACGCTGGTATTTAGAGTTGAAGTGGCAGTAAATTATGCTCTACGCTCCCTTTTTGGAGCCTAACGCAGCCCTTCAGAGAACTCTAAATACTAGCGTTATTTAAATGGTGCGGGGAAAAAAAAAACACGCGTAGCTAACGCACCCCTTTGGCCGCAAAACTCTAAATCTAGCCGCAAGTTAGCAATAACCTATTTGATCTTTCATTGTTTATCAATCTTTAACCTATCAAAACTTTCATAAATAAAAGATACCAAATAATCAACAGGATTTGAATTATACTAATTTACTATTGTTGCTTAAAAGGACACTAAAGTTAAAAAAAAAAACTTTAATGATCCATATTGATCATGCCTTTTTAAAAAAACTTCCACATTTACTTCCATATCAATTTGTGCTCAGTTTTTATGTGCAAATTTTCTTACTTTCCTACTGAGCATGTGCAATAGTTCACAGTGTATATGTGTATGAATGTGTAATTGGCTGATGGCTGTAACATGACACAGTGAGCATGGAAATTGAAGCATCTTTTGAAATTTCTAATTTTTTTTATTTGTTTATCATTTCTAATTCAGAGTAAATGCTTTGCATTGACTTTTTATTGTGCATTTTTTGATTATGCAATTCTAATGTATTTAATGGTACTTTAAATAGAAATAAATGTTGCTCTATCTTCAATAATGCTATTTTCAAGGGTAATAAATCTTACTTTGTTAAAATCTCCTTCTTGTCTTTTGCTGGAAAGCACTGGAGACAGTGCTTTTAATTGCACTTTCCACTGCCCTCCAAATGTTTTCTTTCATAAATCACTCCAACATAAGACAGGGGTTCTCAAACTTAGCCCTCCAATGGTTTTGGAACTACATTTCCCATGATGATCAGCCAGATAAAATGCTCGCTGAGCATCATGGGAAATGTAGTTCCAAAACCTCTGGAGGGCCAAGTTTGAAAACCCCTGGTCTAAGAGAACATGAATGTGCATTATTATCTTTAAAATGTGTCTCAATAAGCAATTAAATAATGTACCTGTACAAAGATAGGTCAAGACATTATGCTGCCTGGGTCCAACAATGAAATAACGTGCAACCGCAAATCTCCATTGAATATAGTTGATACCCAACCATAGTCATCAGTTTCAAAGATTAACTTTTAGCCAACTAAAATATCACACAAGGTATGTTGACTCAAAGCTGAAAGACCCCATATGAGAGTAACTAAAAATTTTTCATAACAAAATGCTTTTTTAGCCATAGTCCTACTTGGACCATTTATACAAAAACATAAATGCCAATAATATCAAGTGTGAGAGCCCCCTACATTATTGATGAGCGGAACCTTTGGTTTAGTGAACAGCCATGAATTGTTTATCCTGGATAACTATAGTAGACATGTGTTTTCAAATGAATATAATATGGTTACACAGTAATTCCATCCAGTTCCACTCATCAATAATGTAGGGGGCTCTCACACTTGCGATTATTGGCATTTATGTTTTTGTATTCTTTATAATATGTTACTATTTATGGAATAATACAATGTCAAATATTATGCCATACTATATCTGTTGTGAAGCGTATATCATGTTAATCACACAATGATGAGTATATACCCCTGAACCTTTAAATTTGAATTAATGTATCTACCAACCAGAACCCAGTGAGTAAGGTTGGTATTGAGACTAGATTTTAGGGACTATGAGTATGGCTTCTTAGCCGAAACACGTCAGTCTGTTGCTGCTTGGGGGTATTATCCCTGTCTGTATTTTTAATGTGTATTTAAATTAAAAGTCAAGTTTTACTTATACAAGTTACTGGCAAAGTATTATTTTTTTCCGGCTATACTTGTTTGCCATTAGCCAGTACTTGTGCTGCACTGCAGTCCGGATTCATCGAATCTACAGGGGGATGCTTGTTGCTACACTTATGGACTTTTATGTCTGATACACAGCACTTTTCACTTGGAGCTGAACATTACACTTGCACCCTACAGTGGAGCCTACAGGAATAGTGGAGCATGCCAATGAAGATTATCTGTATCACACCCCACTGAAACTGCCTGGGTTGATGAGAGCAGAGTGATTACAAGGGGATCTCGTCACACAGACCGACTGCAAATCAGGAAGTACAATCCGCCCTGCTCACTGACATCACCAGGGGCATGAGGAGGACACTCAATCCGCATACTGAGGATGGGCAGGAGCTCGGAGGAGCATACCGTGCAAAGAATAGTGAGCTGGGGCGATGGACTAAGCGGGTAAGGCTGTGTTGATCGGAGTGGGGTATTGGATTTGTTGGGAGTCTGAAATTAACATCAGGAGGATAGAGTATATCTGTATATGTGCGGATCATGAATACGCTCCATGTTTGGGTGCAGAGCCAATAAAGGAGATTACAAGAGTATTACAACACTGCTTTGTTTAGTTTGGCTCTTGGTGCTTGTTTGTGGACATTTGCAGTCACAAATCCCCCTTAAAGCATTACTAAGAGTATTGAATAATAGGTTTATATGTTACCAATATTACTACTAATATCACTTGCTGGTGAATTTTAGTGGATCTGGATAGTACTATAGGCAGATACTTAATATTGTCTATTGGGACTCTTTCTTTTTTTTTTTTAATACTTCCATAGCGCTGCCATTACAAGTTTTGCGGTGAGGCTAAAGAGCCCAAGATCCATACTGCCATCTAAGAGCAGTAGTTATGAGTTTTACGCTACAAAACTGTTACATAAAACTCATAACTAAAGTGTTACAAAGTACAATAACACCCATAAAATACCTATTAACCTCTAAACTGAGGCCCTCCCGCATCACAAACACTATTTAAATATTATTAACCCCTAATCTGCCGTCCGCCCACATCGCCCCCACTATACTAAAGTTATTAACCCCTACACCGCCGCCACTATAATAAACCTATTAACCCCTAAACCACAAGTCCCCCACAACAAATTATACTAAATTAAACTAACACCTAATCAGAAAGACCCCCACATCGCAATAAACTAATATAAACTAGTAACCACTAAACCTAACGCCCCGCCTAACTATATATTAAAATTACAATTTCCTTATCTTAAATTAAATAAAAAATTACCTGTCAAATTAAAAAAAACAGCCTACAATAAACTACCAATAGCCCTTAAAAGGGACTTTTGTGTGGCATTGCCCCAAATAAATCAGCTCTTTTACCTGTAAAAACACGAATCCCTCCCAACAGTAAAACCCACCAACCAACCAGCCCCCCCAAAATAATAAACCTAACTCTAACAAAAACCTAAGCTACCCATTGCCCTGAAAAGGTAATTTGTATGGTCATTGCCCTTAAAAGGGCATTCAGCTCTTTTGCTTGCCCATAAAAGGTCATTCAGCTCTTTTAAGAAAAGCCAAACCCTAAACTAAAAAATAACCCACCCAAAAAAGTTAACACTAACCCCCGAAGATCTACTTACAGTTCCTGAAGTCCAGACATCCAGGCGGTGAGAGGTCTTCATCCAGACGGTGAGGTCGTCATCCATGCAGGCGGCACCTTCTATCTTCATCCAGTCAATAGAATTTCAGAAGCTCTCATCCTATTGGCTGTTTTGAACAGCCAATAGGAGTTCACTAGCTCTCATCCTATTGGCTGGTTTAATTTTCCAAAATCAAATCAGCCAATATGAATGCAAGGGACGCCATTTTGAAGAGGTTCTCTTGCATTGAAGATTCAGTATACAGCGTTGAACGTATAAAGAGGATGCTCCGTGCCGGATGTCTTCAGGATGGACCCGCTCATCGCCGCTGGGATGAAGATAGAAGAAGCCGCCGGGATGAAGATAGATGATGCCGCCTGGATGAAGATAGAAGGCGCCATCTGGATGGATGAATATCTTGCCGCCTGGATGAAGACCTCTCGCCACATTGATCTCCGGACTTCAGGAACTGTAAGTGGATCTTTGGGGGTTTTAGTGTTAGGATTTTTTAAACTTTTTTGGGTGGGGGTTTTTTAGTTTAGGGTTTGGGCTTTTTTTTAAAAGAGCAAGCAAAAGAGCCGAATGTCCTTTTAAGGGCAATGCCCATACAAATGCCCTTTTCAGGGCAATGGGTATCTTAGGTTTTTGTTAGAGTTAGTTTTTTTTTTTATTTTTATAGGGCTATTAGATTAGGGTGTAATTTTTTTTATTTTGATAATTTTGTTTGTTATTTTTCGCAATTTTGTTTTGTAATTTAGTATTTTTTATTTTTTGTAATTAGATACTTTGTAATTTTTATAGTAGTGTTAGGACTTTTTTAATGTGTATTTTAGTTTTCTTTAATTGTTAGTTAGTGTAATTTTAGTCTAATAGTAATATTAGTTTAATTGTTAGTTTAAATGTAGTTATTTTTATTTGACAGGTAAGTTTTACTTTAATTTAAGATAGGGAAATTTTAATTTTAAAATAAAGTTAGGGGGGCGTTAGGTTTAGGGGTTACTATTTTAAATTAGTTTATTGCAATGTGGGGGGCTTTAGGTTTAGGGGTTAATAGTTTAATTTAGTATATTTCATTGTGGGGGGCTTACGGTTTAGGGGTTAATAGGTTTATTATAGTGGTGGCGGTGTCAGGGAGCGGCGGAATAGGGGTTAATGAATTTTCATAGTGGCGGCAATGTCAGGAGCAGTAGATTAGGGTTAATAACTTTATTTAGGCGTCGGCAATGTCGGGGGCAGCAGATTAGGGGTGTTTAGACGTGGTTTTTATGTTAGGGTGTTAGGTTTAAACTTAACTTTTTTCACCATAGACATCAATGGGGCTGCGTTACAGAGCTTTTCATTCCGCGATCGTAGGTGTTAGGTTTTTTTCTAACATTCTCTCCCCATTGATGTATATCGGGAAAGCGTGCCAAAACAGCGCTTGTATTTTGTGCGGTATGGAACTCAACGCAACCATATCGCGCACACAAGCCGGCTGTTTGAAAACTTGTAATAGAAGCACTATGGAGAGTGAAATAACGCAACTTTTGTTGCGTTCGTTAAATACCCTCTATCACGCATAACTTGTAATCTACCTGTAAGTTAGTTAGTTATTGTCTTAAATGTTCTAATGTCAAGCCATTTTTGATAGCTTGAACACATCTTTGTGTAATTCTTGCTTTTCTAAGATAGAATTGAAAGCTCAGAAAACAGCATTTATTTTTTAAAATTTTGTTCATTCTAGTAGGCTATCAACAAAGCAGTCTAGCATAGTATTAGCTTCCATTTGCATGTAAAGCTTTAATGAATCTCTACTCTTGAGTGTATGCACTTGGTCTAATAAAAGTATTGCAACTGAAAAATGTCTCTCTGAGAGAAAATCATGCAATTACCTGTTTTAAATATGTTTGTGCTTGTAAATAAATTATGCATGTGTAAAATATATACATGAATGCATTCACATAGCTACACTGGATTAGAGTACAAGTGGTGTGCTAATTGTAGTGTGTGATCAATATGGAATCATTTGCAGCTCTTTGCATGTGACAGAAATAGCATGTGTATTATGAGTTAAAAGTAAACACATACGCTTGATCGCAATCGAATTTAGCATGTGTCGTCGGGTTAGCTCAACTTCAGAGCTCTGGTTAACTGTTACCTGATACAGAAAATTTGCACGAAACACATAAAAAACACAGTTACACTCATAATAACACTGTCTGATAAAAATAATTAAATAGAAAAATGCATTAAAAAGTTATAAGGGCTCAAATATATGAGGTCTCAGCTGTTAGAAAAAAAGGGCTGCAAAGGGCTTTAACATAGAGATACATACATACATGTCTAAATATGTGTATATATATATATATATATATATATATGTGTGTGTGTGTACATATGTATTTAGGACATACACATATAAACACATAAATACATATGTAGACATTTAGGGGCCTATTTATCAAATGTCTGTCCGACATGATCCGATCAGTGGACAGTATTACGCTCTCCGCATACAGCATTGCACCAGCAGTTCTAGCAGGGGGTGTTAATCAACCCAATCGTATTCGATCGGGTTGATTTCTGGAGATCGCTGTCTGCCTCCTCAGAGCAGGAGGACAGGTTATGGAGCAGCGGTCTTTAGACCGCTGCTTCATATAACTTGTGTTTCTGGTGAGCCTGAAGGCTCGCCAGAAACACGGGGCTTCAAGCTCCATACAGAGCTTGATAAATAGGCCCCATATAGTGCATTGGAACCCTTTGCAGTGAAGTAGCTGAAAATATATATATATATATATATATATATATATATATATATATATATATAGGCATATATATACACACAAGACCAGCAAGTGCCTTTTTTTCTTTCTGGGATTTATATATATATATATATATATATATATATATATATATATATATATATATATATATGTATATATATTGGTGGTTCAATGAACATAGGCACTTACAGTAAGTAAATACCAGTTTCAGGAGTCTGAGGACGGGCATCACAGCCCAAAAACGTTCACTCTTATGAGGAAATAAATGCACTAATTTTACTTACGGCGAGTGCCTCTGTTCATTGAACCACCAATCTATTTGATATTTTGGGTGCACCCCGACGTTGGGATTTACATAGTGAGTGCTGGTAACTTTGGACTGTTATATATATATATATATACATATATATGTGTATATATATATACATATATATGTGTGTATGTATATATATACATATATATGTGTGTATGTATATATATACATATATATGTGTGTATATATATATATACATATGTATTTATTTATATATGTGTATATATATATATATACATATGTATTTATTTATGTATATGTGTGTATATATATATATATATATATATATATTATATATATTTTACCAAAAAGTCATATATTCTTTGTAAAGAATATTGGAATGTGAAATTTTCATAATTCATGTTGGTTTAGGGCACATGAATAAACGTGGTTGATTTAGCGTGCAAGTATGGATCTTAGGTTTTTCTTTTTTTAAGTTTGCTTTCTCTTTTGCAGTCTATGGGAGATTACGTTAACAAGGTTGCAATATTCTAACTTTATCTTTTTGTGTGCGTCAGGATTTCATTTGCACGCTAACTTTTTACTTTCAACTCATAATACTAACAAAAAGCCTCAGTCTAGCAATGTTAAAGTGCGTCCGGGAGCATTAAATAGTGCTCCACTTGTAATCTAGCCCATAATACGCAAACTGGAAGAGTTAGATACAGAAGAGTTTTGCAAATAGCATTGGATATGTACCCATCCCAGTTTGAGAGTGGGTTTTATTTCAGTGTTTTGTATATTTCAAACAACACACTGAATAGTCAGTGATAACTTTTTATGCCAACAGCTAGGCTAAAAGTATATAAGTGAAGAATTTGTTACAACATTTAGCCAAATGGTGATAAGCCCAGGACCCATTGCACGGTTTCTTCCTAACCTAAGCCACACATACTGGCTTTCAACACACTGAGAACACACAAGAGTGTCACATTTTGTAATGTCCATATAAAAATGGATGCTACATCATATAAGTTTACATTGTAATATCAATATTATAAAACTAAAATGTAAATATTTCATAGTTGCAAAGAAAAATGTGCTATGTTACTGTGTTTTCTAAACTGTATATTGCAACGTAAGAAGACTAAGGTCCTTTTGTTTGAGTCAATCTTCTGCCTGATGAAGGTACCTAAATGTCCTGAAACCGAAAAGTACTTAGTAACTGGCTACAGCTTGTGTCTAGTATCAAATTGTTATAATGCATTGGATTACATTTTATTACATTATTAGGATCTTCTGATAGTTTGTGTCAAAAATGTATGTATGTGTTTAAACAAACAGACCTAGCTATATATTGACTATTTAAAACAAAATATTAATACCCTTTAGTTTCAGATATGTATGTTTTTTCTTAACTATTACATAAACACTGTAAAAGCATTCATAGATGGGATGCATTTGAAAAATAATTGTAATCCGACAAAATTGTGCTTCAATAATATTCATTTAACATATACTATACTTGTCAGGGGCATGATACATTAGAGTGCTAGTTTTCAACTTATAAAAAATATAGTTTTTTTTAACAAAATATAATACAAAGTTGTGAATTTATCTAGTAAAGAAGTGTATTTACTAGATACAGCCAATGTTGAGTTTTTAGAGTAAGATAGAAAAGCTCTCAAATATATATATATAAGACTAAAAGACTAAAAGACTAAAATTTCCAGAAAGCATTTACTCTACTCACTTAAAGAACTACTCAATGCAGTAGAATTTAATAATTAACAGGTACATTTAAAAAAAAAAAAAAAAAGGCATTAGCACTTACTCTGAAATTCAAATAAGCAGTATTTTTTTTCATTTTCCGGCCCCCTGTAACAGGGCACCAGCCAATCACAGACTAGTATACAGTATTTACATCAGCTCCATATCTTCATGGTTTAATCATTGGTCAATACATATGTATTGAGAAAGGTCCGAGGTGAGGACCGAAACGCGTAGACATAGAACTACTGATATCACGGCTCAGATTTCATCGGTAAGCACAATACCTGTACTTTCATATGGCTAGTAGCTTTATTGCACTATGTTTATTTACTTTAGTTTAGGGCTTTGAATATTTCTTGTGGACATCACTTCAGAAGAGAACAGCATTAATATACTAAAGAGAACTTAACGCCTTTAAAATCATCCCAAACAACCTGAGTTTAGGATACATTATTTGGATTTTTATAGGAACTTTGTATTTTGGATCCATTTCATAGGAACTTTATCATTTTGGATTAGCCATTGTGCTAACAGTTACTCACTAATTCACCCTTGAAGGGTACACTTTGTAACACTCTGTAACACTTTTCAATACTATTTTTTCTTTTTGTTATTTTTTTCTTTTTGTCATTTTTTTAGGTGTACACCTTTTTGCTGATTTTTGTTTTTTTTGGTCACATCTTTTTAAATATATATATATATATATATATATATATATATATATATATATATTATCACTCTTCACATTTTTACTTCAGTGTTACTTTTTTATCAGACTTTTTTAAGGAACTTTTGCTTACACATACTATATTGGACACATTCACTTGGATACACATTGGATACTATTCTGGGATATTAACTATATTGGATCACATTAACTATATCGGATCACATTAACTATATTGGATCACATTAACTATATCGGATCATATTAGATGAATTTGGGTTATTATTTATATTGGATAACCTTGTTTTAATTTGATTTTTATGGATTTTATTGGGATATAGGACTTAATACACATCACGTATTAGCTTATCATCCCTATTTCTTTTTTGTGCAGCTATCAATATTAAGTTTCCTACTTTTTCATTCCATTTATATTGTGGTTTTAGGGAATCATAATCTGTATTTCTTTTAGATGAACTGTCTACCTTATTGTTGTAATCATCATTCGTATTGTTTTTAGATGAATTATCTATATTGTTGTGATAACAATTGCTTTTAATATTGATTATGATATATGTTTAAACTTTTTATGTGATTAAATACTTACATTTTATAACCTTTGGATTCCACCTTAAGCTTTTTAATCTCCCCTAGGGGGTTATTGTAGCGCTCCCCTGTTGCATACTTTTCATTAATCATTGGTCAAGTAACTTAAGACTTTTGGGGCCATTATAGTAATAATATAGCAGTGCTAGTCACACAGCTGGGTCATGTAACTAGTGCTGCTAATTGTCCATTTCTGCTTGAGACAAGCAGTGCTCTGTGACTCCTGAGTGGGTACAAGTGGAGAGAAAAATATTGCCGTTATTGAACGATAACATCACTCAAGTTAAATCAGTAACACTTTTATTCTTGCACTCATATTACAAGTTGAAAGTAAAATTGTAGTGCTTGAGCGAAAGCCTTGGGCGAGCTAACATGTGGAGGCTAGATACCCATATCTATCTATCTATCTATCTATCTATCTATCTGTCTGTCTGTCTGTCTGTCTGTCTGTCTGTCTGTCTGTCTGTCTCTCTATCTACAATATCTATCTACAATATCTATCTACATATCTATCTATCTATCTATCTATCTATATTAAAAAGATACGGCTAGATTACGAGTTTCACAACCCTGACAAGAAGTGAGCATTGAGCAAAATTTTTCTCCTTACCGCACTCCAATACCAGCGCTGCTTACGTTAGCGGTGAGCTGGTGTAACGTGCTCATGCACTATTTCCCCATAGGGATCAACGGGGAGAGCCGGCTTAAAAAAAGTTTAACACCTGCCAAAATGCAGCGTAAAGCTCCTTAACGCAGCCCCATTGATTCCTATGGGGAAATACATTTTATGTCTACACCTAACACCCTAACATGAACCCCCGAGTCTAAACACCCCTAATCTTACACTTATTAACCCCTAATCTGCCGCCCCCGACATCTCTGACACCTACATTATATTATTAACCCCTAATCTGCCGCTCCGGACACTGCCGCCACTTACATTATACTTATGAATCCCTAATCTGATGCCCCCAACATCGCCGACACCTACATTATATTTATTAACTCCTAATCTGCCTTCCCCAATGTCGCCGCAACCTACCTACACAACTAAACCCCTAATCTGCCGTCCCCAACGTTGCCACCACTATAATAAACATATTAACCCCTAAACCGCCACATTCTCGCCTCGCAAACATTAGTTAAATATTATTAACCCCTAATCTGCCGTCCCTAAAATCGCCGCCACCTACCTACATTTATTAAGCCCTAATCTGCCGCCCCCAACGTCGCAGCCACTATTCAAATTTATTAACCCCTAAACCTAAGTCTAACCCTAACCCTAACACCCCCTAACTTTAATATAATTTAAATAAATATAATTAAAATTACTATCATTAACTAAATTATTCCTATTTAAAACTAAATACTCACCTATAAAATAAACCCTAAGCTAGCTACAATATAACTAATAATTACATTGTATCTAGTTTAAGGTTTATTTTTATTTTACAGACAAGTTTGTATTTATTTTAACTAGGTAGAATATTTACTAAATAGTTATTAACTATTTAATAAACTACCTAGTTAAAATAAATACGAAAGTACCTGTAAAATAAAACCTAACCTAAGTTACAATTACACCTAACACTACACTATAATTAAATTAATTCCCTAAACTAAATACAATTAAATAAAATTAGCTAAAGTACAAACCCCCCCCCCCACTAAATTACAGAAAATAATAAACAAATTACAAGATTTTTAAACTAATTACACCTAATCTAATCCCCCTAACAAAATAAAAAGCCCCCCCCAAAATAAAAAAGCGGGGCATTGCCCCAAAGTAATCAGCTCTTTTACCTGTAAAAACATTACAAATCCCCCCTCAACATTAAAATCCACCACCCACACAACCAACCCTACTCTAAAACCCACCCAATACCCCCTTAAAAAAACACTAACCCCTTAAAGATCACCTTACCGGGAGAAGTCTTCACCCAACCGGGCCGAAGTCCTCAACGAATCCTGCAGAAGTGGTCCTCCAGATGGGCCGAAATCTTCATCCAGACGGCATCTTTTATCTTCATCCATCCAGCGCGGAGCATCCTCTTCTTCTGATGTCTTCTTGCTGAATGAAGATTCCTTTAAGTGACGTCATCCAAGATGGCGTCCCTTAGATTCCGATTGGCTGATAGAATTCTATCAGCCAATCGGAATTAAGGTAGAAAAAATCCTATTGGCTGATGCAATCAGCCAATAGGATTGAGCTGGCATTCTATTGGCTGTTCCTATCAGCCAAAAGAATGCAAGCTCAATCCTATTGGCTGATTGGATCAGCCAATAGCATTGAAGTTCAATCCTATTGGCTGATTGCATCAGCCAATAGGATTTTTTCTACCTTAATTTCGATTGGCTGATAGAATTCTATCAGCCAATCGGAATTGAAGGGACGCCATCTTGGATGACATCACTTAAAGGTACCTTCATTCTTCAGTTGCCGTGGAAAGAAGAGGATGCTCCACGTTGGATGTCTTGAAGATGGACCCGCTCCGTGCTGGATGGATGAAGATAGAAGATGCCGTCTGGATGAAAACTTCTGCCCGTCTGGAGGACCACTTCTGCCCGTCTGTAGGACCACTTCTGCCGGATTCGTTGAGGACTTTGGCCCGGTTGGGTGAAGACTTCTCCCGGTAAGGTGATCTTCAAGGGGTTAGTGTTAGGTTTTTTAAGGGGGTATTGGGTGGGTTTAAAGTAGGGTTGGTTGTGTGGGTGGTGGGTTTTAATGTTGGAGGGGATTTGTAATTTTTTTACAGGTAAAGGAGCTGATTACTTTGGGGCAATGCCCCGCAAAAGGCCCTTTTAAGGGCTATTTGTAATTTAGTGTAGGGTAGGGCTTTTTTTATTTTTGGGGGGCTTTTTTATTTTGTTAGGGGGATTAGATTAGGTGTAATTAGTTTAAAAATCTTGTAATTTGTTTATTATTTTCTGTAATTTAGTATTTTTTTTTTTTTGTACTTTAGCTAATTGCATTTAATTGTATTTAATTGTATTTAGTTTAGGGAATTAATTTAACTATAGTGTAGTGTTAGGTGTAATTGTAACTAAGGTTAGGTTTTATTTTACAGGTACTTTTGTATTTATTTTAACTAGGTTGTTTATTAAATACTTAATAGCTATTTAGAAACTATTCTACCTAGTTAAAATAAATACAAACTTGCCTGTAAAATAAAAATAAACCCTAAACTAGATACAATGTAGGCAGGTGGCGGCGATGTTAGGGCCGGCAGATTAGGGGTTAATAATATTTAACTAATGTTTACGAGGCAGGAGTGCGGCTGTTTAGGGGTTAATATATTTATTATAGTGGTGGTGATGTCTGGTTCGGCAGATTATGGGTTAAAAAATGTATTTGAGTGTTTGCGATGTGGGGGGGCCTCGGTTTAGAGGTTAATAGGTAGTTTATGGTGTACTTTTTAGCACTTTAGTTGTAGTGTAAAACTCTTAACTACTGACTTTAAAATGCGGTACCAGTGTTGACAGGAGAGGGTCTACCGCTCAGTTTTTGGCAGACTCGTAATACCGGCGCTATGCAAGCCCCATTGAAAAAATAGGATACGCAATTGACGTAAGTGGATTTGCGGTATTTCCAAGTCTGGCAAAAAAAGTTAGCGGTACACCTGTACCTGCAAGACTCGTAATACCAGCGGGCGTTAAAAAGCAGCGTTGGGACCGGCCAACGCTGCTTTTTAAGCCTAATGCCAGACTCGTAATCTAGCCGATAGTAATTTAAAGGGATATGGTATATGACAAGGTGTTTGACTTGGAAGGTCTAAAAAGTTTTTATATACCCGAGACAGCTTTAGACCTACAGAACTAAGCCTAGATGAGTAATAAATATTTGACATTCATATGTTCTTCACATTGGATTAAATGTTCCTTTTACTTATAAATATATTTTTTAAATATATATCTGTACCTATATATCTATATGAATATATACGGGTGTATATATATATATATATATATATATATATAAATACAAAGAACATTTTCTTCTAAGTACATTGAAATATAAAATACTTTTTGTATAATTCATATTAATATTCAATACAAATTATTTTTATTTTTTCAGGTATTTAAGTGGAAAGGGCTCTAAAAGTATATACACATATAAACACATAAATACACATGTATGCACATAAATACATATGTATATATACATACATACAAATATTTAGACATATACAGGGAGTGCAGAATTATTAGGCAAATGAGTATTTTGACCACATCATCCTCTTTATGCATGTTGTCTTACTCCAAGCTGTATAGGCTCGAAAGCCTACTACCAATTAAGCATATTAGGTGATGTGCATCTCTGTAATGAGAAGGGGTGTGGTCTAATGACATCAACACCCTATATCAGGTGTGCATAATTATTAGGCAACTTCCTTTCCTTTGGCAAAATGGGTCAAAAGAAGGACTTGACAGGCTCAGAAAAGTCAAAAATAGTGAGATATCTTGCAGAGGGATGCAGCACTCTTAAAATTGCAAAGCTTCTGAAGCGTGATCATCGAACAATCAAGCGTTTCATTCAAAATAGTCAACAGGGTCGCAAGAAGCGTGTGGAAAAACCAAGGCGCAAAATAACTGCCCATGAACTGAGAAAAGTCAAGCGTGCAGCTGCCAAGATGCCACTTGCCAGTTTGGCCATATTTCAGAGCTGCAACATCACTGGAGTGCCCAAAAGCACAAGGTGTGCAATACTCAGAGACATGGCCAAGGTAAGAAAGGCTGAAAGACGACCACCACTGAACAAGACACACAAGTTGAAACGTCAAGACTGGGCCAAGAAATATCTCAAGACTGATTTTTCTAAGGTTTTATGGACTGATGAAATGAGAGTGAGTCTTGATGGGCCAGATGGATGGGCCCGTGGCTGGATTGGTAAAGGGCAGAGAGCTCCAGTCCGACTCAGACGCCAGCAAGGTGGAGGTGGAGTACTGGTTTGGGCTGGTATCATCAAAGATGAGCTTGTGGGGCCTTTTCGGGTTGAGGATGGAGTCAAGCTTAACTCCCAGTCCTACTGCCAGTTTCTGGAAGACACCTTCTTCAAGCAGTGGTACAGGAAGAAGTCTGCATCCTTCAAGAAAAACATGATTTTCATGCAGGACAATGCTCCATCACACGCGTCCAAGTACTCCACAGCGTGGCTGGCAAGAAAGGGTATAAAAGAAGAAAATCTAATGACATGGCCTCCTTGTTCACCTGATCTGAACCCCATTGAGAACCTGTGGTCCATCATCAAATGTGAGATTTACAAGGAGGGAAAACAGTACACCTCTCTGAACAGTGTCTGGGAGGCTGTGGTTGCTGCTGCACGCAATGTTGATGGTGAACAGATCAAAACACTGACAGAATCCATGGATGGCAGGCTTTTGAGTGTCCTTGCAAAGAAAGGTGGCTATATTGGTCACTGATTTGTTTTTGTTTTGTTTTTGAATGTCAGAAATGTATATTTGTGAATGTTGAGATGTTATATTGGTTTCACTGGTAAAAATAAATAATTGAAATGGGTATATATTTGTTTTTTGTTAAGTTGCCTAATAATTATAAACAGTAATAGTCACCTGCACACACAGATATCCCCCTAAAATAGCTATAACTAAAAACAAACTAAAAACTACTTCCAAAACTATGCAGCTTTGATATTAATGAGTTTTTTGGGTTCATTGAGAACATGGTTGTTGTTCAATAATAAAATTAATCCTCAAAAATACAACTTGCCTAATAATTCTGCACTCCCTGTATGTGCATATATATATATATATATATATATATATATATATATATATATATATATATATGTATATGTAGTATATTATATTATAGCCCTTTACATTCAATCACCTTGTCATAGACCATATACCTTTTAACCCTTATAAAATGTTTTAATTAATATTTAAATGTATATTTTAATTAATATTTATATGTATAATTTATATGAATAATTGTATTATTGTATGTATAAGTGTAACCTTTTATTTTAATGTATTTGTTTTGTTTGGTGCAACTTTTTATTTAGCGCAAACACTTTATGCGAGGACTTCAGTAACGCTAACGCTAAGTGCAAATTTAGTTTACGCACGTGTGGCCAGTTTACCTAAACTTCTAATACGCGTGCACGTTAATGCAAGATTACAATTGCCTGCCACTTGTAATCTAGCTCTATATTTGTAATAAACATGTGAAAAAGATATGTTGAATGCTTCCATATCCTTTAAACATTTGTACATTTGTTTCCTTTCCTAGTATAAAGATTATGGTTATTGCTTTGGTTATAAATGTGGATGTAAATTTGACATAAACTATTAATATTGCTAGTATATATGTCAGTATATATCTAACAGGAGAACTGTATAATAATGAACTAGCACAATATAATGTGTAATATAACTGTGTACTTTACTTTTTTATTTACTTGTTGTTTTATACAGAACTCCTGCAATGATCGGCTGCTCTTTTGTGGTGAATAGACAATTCTTTGGGGACATTGGTCTGCTTGATCCGGGGATGGATGTGTATGGTGGGGAGAACATTGAGCTTGGTATTAAGGTTTGTGAAGTTGCTACTTTTCTTAAAATGCCCAAAACTAAGCAGTATTCCAGTATTCCCTAGCTTTGTTTATGTTATACTAAAATAGAAGTGAAATTATTTGTAGATTATTGCAACGTTTAAATATTAATGTATATAAATATATATATGTGTGTATATATAAAATATTTATGCTAATAAAAGGTTGAACATATTTGCTTAAAGTGAATGTCAATTTTGATGGTAAAGTGCCCAGTTTTTTAAAATTCAATTAAAAACAGGGGCACTTTAATTCATCAAAATTTATATTTCACTCCTGTAAAGCCATTTCTGACGTCAGAAATGATGGATAGGTCATCCTCCAATCACGGCTTCCCCCTGGAGGAATCAGTGTCTGATTCAATGCCATGATTGGAGGAGCCGGATTCCTCATTTCTCCAACATTGGTGTGTCCGGTCCACGGCATCATCCATTACTTGTGGGATATTCTCCTCCCCCACAGGGAAAGGCAAGGAGAGCACACAGCAAGAGCTGTCCATATAGTCCCTCCCAGGCTCCGCCCCCCCAGTCATTCTCCTTGCCGCTCTGAACAAGTAGCATCTCCTCGGGGATGGTGAGGAGTTTGTGGTGTTTAGTTGTAGTTTTTTATTCTTCTATCAAGAGTTTGTTATTTTAAAATAGTGCTGGTATGTACTATTTACTCTGAAACAGAAAGAGATGAAGAGTTCTGTTTAAAAGAGGATTATGATTTTAGCAGACAGTAACTAAAATCAGTTGCTGTTCCCACACAGGACTGTTGAGATGAGAGAACTTCCGTTGGGGGGAACAGTTTGCAGACTTTTCTGCTCAAGGTATGACTAGCCATTTTTCTAACAAGACTGTGTAATGCTGGAAGGCTGTCATTTTCCCTCATGGGGATTGGTAAGCCATTTTCTTAGTCTCAAACAGAATAAAGGGCTTATTATGGGCTATACACTGGTAGACACTCTTAAGGGCTAAATCGATTGCTTTATTTAAGTATTATATGCAGTTTGAAGTTGAATTTCACACTTTTATAACATTGGGGAACGTTTTTTAGCACCAGGCACTTGTTAAGACACCTTCCCAGTCAGGAAGGGCCTTTCTCTGTAGTAGGCAGAGCCTCATTTTCACGCCATTACTGTGCAGTTACTTTTGAGTACAGTACATGCAGCTGCATGTGTGTGGGTCTGGAATCCACTAAAAACGTTCCTAGAAGGCTTCATTTGATATCATATACCCCCTTGGGATTGGTGAAGTCGCAGCAAAGGCTGTAGCTGGGACTGTAAGGGGGTTAAAATTAAAAACGGCTCCGGTTTCCACATTTTAAGGGTTAACATCTTGAAAATTGGGGTGCAATACTTTGAATGCATTAAGACACTGTGGTGAAAATTTGGTAAATATTAGATAATTCCTTCATAGTTTTTCACATATTCAGTAATAAAGTGTGCCCTGTTTAACATTTAAAGAGACAGTAACAGTTTTGTTTTAAAACGGTTTTTGTACTTTATTAACCAGTTTAAGCCTGTTTAACATGTCTGTACCTTCAGATAGATCTTGTTCTGTATGTATGGTAGCCAATGTGGTTCCCCCTTCAAATATGTGTGATAATTGTGCCATAGCGTCCAAACAAAGTAAGGACAGTACTGTCACAAATTGTAAAGTTGCCCAGGATGATTCCTCAGATGAAGGAAGTAGACATAGTTCTACATCATCTCCTTCTGTGTCTATACCAGTTATGCCCGCGCAGGCGACCCCTAGTACTTCTAGCGCGCCAATGCTTGTTACTATGCAGCAATTGACGGCAGTAATGGATAACTCCATAGCTAATATTTTATCCAAAATGCCAGCATTTCAGAGAAAGCGCGATTGCTCTGTTTTAAACACTGTAGAGCAGGAGGGCGCTGATGATAATTTTTCTGTCATACCCTCACACCAATCTGAAGTGGCAGTGAGGGAGGGTTTGTCAGATGGGGAAATTTCTGATACAGGAAGAATTTCTCAGCAGGCAGAACCTGATGTTGTGACATTTAAATCAAAATTAGAGCATCTCCGCGCATTACTTAAGGAGGTGCTATCTACTCTGGATGATTGTGACAATCTGGTCAACCCAGAAAAATTGTGCAAGATGGACAAGTTCCTTGAGGTCCCGGTGCACCCTGATGCTTTTCCGATACCTAAACGGGTGGCGGACATAGTGAATAAGGAGTGGGAGAAGCCAGGCATACCTTTTGTCCCTCCTCCTATATTTAAGAAATTGTTCCCTATGGTCGACCCCAGGAAGGACACATGGCAAACAGTCCCTAAGGTCGAGGGGGCGGTTTCTACTCTAGCCAAGCGCACGACCATTCCTATTGAGGACAATTGTGCTTTCAAAGATCCTATGGATAAAAAATTGGAGGGTTTGCTTAAAAAGATTTTTGTACAGCAAGGTTACCTCCTTTAACCTATTTTGTGCATTATTCCTGTCACTACAGCGGCGTGGTTCTGGTTCGAGGAACTGGAAAAGTCGCTCAGTAGGGAGACTCCGTATGAGGAAGTCATGGACAGAATTCACGCACTTAAGTTAGCTAATTCCTTTATTTTAGACACCGCTTTGCAGTTAGCGAGGTTAGCGGCGAAAAATTCAGGGTTTACAATTGGGGCGCGTAGAGCGCTCTGGCTAAAGTCTTGGTCGGGGGATGTATCTTCCAAGACAAAATTGCTTAGTACCCCTTTCAAAGGTAAGACCCTTTTTGGGCCAGAATTGAAAGAGATTATTTCAGACATCACTGAGGGAAAGGGCCATGCCCTCCGACAAGATAAACCTTTCAAGGCTAAGAATAAGTCCAATTTTCGTTCCATTCGCAATTTCAGGAACGGACCGGCTTCCAACTCGGCAGCCTCTAGACAAGAGGGTAACGCTTCCCAGACTAAACCAGCTTGGAAATCAATGCAAGGCTGGAACAAGGGTAAACAGGCCAAGAAGCCTGCTGCTGCTACCAAAACAGCATGAAGGGGTAGCCCCCGATCCGGGACCGGATCTAGTAGGGGGCAGACGCTCTCTCTTTGCTCAGGCTTAGGCAAGAGATGTTCAGGATCCCTGGACACTAGAAATAGTCTCTCAGGGTTTTCTTCTGGAGTTCAAGGAACTACCCTCAAGGGGAAGGTTCCACATGTCTAACTTATCTTCAAACCAAATAAAGAGACAGGCATTCTTACATTGTGTAGAAGACCTGTTAAAGATGGGAGTGATACACCCAGTTCCAACTGTGGAACAAGGTCGGGGGTTTTACTCAAATCTGTTTGTAGTTCCCAAAAAAGAGGGAATTTTCAGACCAATTCTGGATTTAAAAATTCTAAACAAATTTCTCAGAGTTCCATCGTTCAAATGGAAACCATTCGAACAATTTTATCTACAATCCAGGAGGGTCAATTTATGACTACCGTGGATTTAAAGGATGCGTATCTACATATTCCTATCCACAAAGATCATCCAAGGATTTTCACAAAGGTGCTAGGGTCCCTTCTAGAGGTTCTAAGACCAAGGGGTATTGCAGTGGCACCTTATCTGGACGACATTCTAATCCAAACGTCGTCTCTTTCCAAAGCAAAGGCTCATACAGACATTGTTCTAGCCTTTCTCATATCTCACGGGTGGAAGGTGAACGTAGAAAAGAGTTCCCTGTCTCCGTCGACAAGAGTTCCCTTCTTGGGAACGATAATAGATTCTTTAAAAATGAAGATCTTCCTGACAAAAGTCAGAAAGTCAAAGCTTCTAAAGCTTGTCAAGTTCTTCACTCTATTCTGCAGCCTTCCATAGCTCAGTGCATGGTAGTAGTAGGGTTGATGGTTGCAGCAATGGACATAGTTCCTTTTGCTCAAATTCATCTAAGACCATTACAACTGTGCATGCTCAAGCAGTGGAATGGGGACTATACAGACTTGTCTCCAAAGATTCAAGTAGACCAGATGACCAGAGACTCACTCCGTTGGTGGTTGTCACAGGATCACCTGTCTCAGGGAATGAGTTTCCGCAGACCAGAGTGGGTCATTGTCACGACTGACGCCAG
The DNA here is from genome assembly GCF_027579735.1 of Bombina bombina. Taxonomy (NCBI): domain Eukaryota; kingdom Metazoa; phylum Chordata; class Amphibia; order Anura; family Bombinatoridae; genus Bombina; species Bombina bombina. Next base: position 688,310,335 of record NC_069501.1, on the reverse strand, counting down.
TCTATTAGGCTGGGGCGCGGTCTGGGATTCCCTGAAAGCTCAGGGTCTATGGTCTCGGGAAGAGTCTCTTCTCCCGATAAACATCCTGGAACTGAGAGCGATATTCAATGCTCTCCGGGCCTCAACTAGCGAAGGCCGGATTCATAAGATTCCAGTCAGACAACATGACGACTGTAGCTTACATCAACCATCAGGGAGGAACAAAGAGTTCCTTGGCGATGAGAGAGGTATCCAAGATCATCAAATGGGCGGAGGATCACTCCTGCCATCTATCTGCAATTCACATCCCAGGAGTAGACAACTGGGAGGCGGATTATCTGAGTCGTCAGACTTTCCATCCGGGGGAGTGGGAACTCCACCCGGAGGTTTTTGCCCAGTTGACTCAATTATGGGACATTCCAGACATGGATCTGATGGCGTCTCGTCAGAACTTCAAGGTTCCTTGCTACGGGTCCAGATCCAGGGATCCCAAGGCGACTCTAGTGGATGCATTAGTGACGCCTTGGTCGTTCAACCTAGCTTATGCATTTCCACCGTTCCCTCTCCTTCCCAGGCTTGTAGCCAGGATCAAACAGGAGAAGGCCTCAGTGATTCTGATAGCTCCTGCGTGGCCACGCAGGACTTGGTATGTAGACCTGGTGAATATGTCATCGGCTCCACCATGGAAGCTACCTTTGAGACAGGATCTTCTAGTGCAAGGTCCATTCGAACATCCAAATCTATTTTCTCTCCAGCTGACTGCTTGGAAATTGAACGCTTGATTTTATCCAAGCGCGGGTTTTCAGATTCAGTGATAGATACTCTGGTCCAAGCCAGAAAACCTGTGACTAGAAGGATTTACCATAAAATATGGAAAGGATATATCTGTTGGTGTGAATCCAAGGGATTCTCATGGATTAATATTCCCAGGATCCTCTCCTTTCTAACAAGAAGGTTTGGATAAGGGATTTTCAGCGAGTTCTCTAAAAGGACAGAGATCTGCTTTATGTGTCTTGTTACACAGACGACTGGCAGCTGTGCCAGATGTACAAGCTTTTGTACAGGCTTTGGTCAGAATCAAACCTGTTTACAGACCTTTGACTCCTCCCTGGAGTCTAAATTTAGTTTTTTCAGTTCTTCAAGGGGTTCCATTTGAACCCTTACATTCCATAGATATCAAGTTACTATCTTGGAAAGTTCTGTTTTTGGTTGCTATTTCTTCTGCTAGAAGAGTTTCTGAACTATCTGCTTTGCAGTGTGATCCACCCTATCTGGTGTTCCATTCAGATAAGGTTGTTTTGCGTACCAAGCCTGGTTTTCGTCCAAAAGTTGTTTCCAACAAGAATATTAACCAGGAAATAGTTGTCCCTTCTTTGTGTCCGAATCCAGTTTCAAAGAAGGAACATTTGTTACACCATTTAGATGTAGTCCGTGCTTTAAAGTTCTATTTAGAAGCAACAAAGGATTTCAGACAAAACTTCTTTTTTGTTTGTCGTTTATTCTGGTAAGAGGAGAGGACAAAAAGTTACTGCTACCTCTCTTTCTTTCTGGCTGAAAAGCATTATCCGATTGGCTTATGAGACTGCCGGACGGCAGCCTCCTGAACGAATCACAGCTCACTCTACTAGGGCTGTGGCTTCCACATGGGCCTTCAAGAACGAGGCTTCTGTTGATCAGATATGTGAGGCAGCAACTTGGTCTTCTCTGCACACTTTTGCCAAATTCTACAAATTTGATACTTTTTGCTTCTTCGGAGGCTATTTTTGGGAGAAAGGTTTTGCAAGCCGTGGTGCCTTCTGTTTAGGTAACCTGATTTGCTCCCTCCCTTCATCCGTGTCCTAAAGCTTTGGTATTGGTTCCCACAAGTAATGGATGACGCCGTGGACCGGACACACCAATGTTGGAGAAAACAGAATTTATGCTTACCTGATAAATTACTTTCTCCAACGGTGTGTCCGGTCCACGGCCCGCCCTGTTTTTTTAATCAGGTTTGAAAAATTTCTCTCTCTATACACTACAGTCACCACGGCACCCTATAGTTTCTCCTTTTTTTCTCCTAACCGTCGGTCGAATGACTGGGGGGGCGGAGCCTGGGAGGGACTATATGGACAGCTCTTGCTGTGTGCTCTCCTTGCCTTTCCCTGTGGGGGAGGAGAATATCCCACAAGTAATGGATGACGCCGTGGACCGGACACACCGTTGGAGAAAGTAATTTATCAGGTAAGCATAAATTCTGTTTTTAGACCCAGGAAGAGGCTTTGCGACGGGTGGAGGAAGCTGGAGCGGCTGTCAAGTTTAAAGGTAAGTGTTTTTTCACAACAGGAGTGAAATGTAAATTTTGATGAATTAAAGTGCCCCTGTTTTTAATCGAATTGTTAAAAACCGAGCACTTTAGCATCAAAATTGACTTTCACTTTAACTATTACAGTTATTTTGCTTTAAATGGACAAATAAATATTGACATACTCTACTGCATTCAAGCAGGTATTTTTTGCCTTACTGAAACTATGGGGCCTATTTATCAACGGTCTTGAGGACCTGATCCGACAGTGCGGATCAGGTCCGCAAGACCTCGCTGAATGCGGAGAGCAATACGCTCTCAGTATTCAGCATTGCATCAGCAGCTCAGAAGAGCTGCTGGTGTAACGCCGCCCCCTGCTGACTTGCGGCCAATGGGCCGCCAGCAGGGAGGTGTCAATCAACCCGATCGTACTCGATCGGGTTGATTTCCGGAGATTCCTGTCCGCCTGCTCAGAGCAGGCGGTCAGGGTTATGGAGCAGCGGTCTTTAGACTGCTGTTTCATAACTGCTGTTTCTGGCGAGTCTGAAGACTCGCCAGAAACACGGGCCCACAAGCTCCATTCGGAGCTTGATAAATGGGCCCCTATGCAACTATAGGGTTAATAATAATCTATTGACTGATTTGTGTGTGTGTGGGGGGGGGTTGTTTGGCACTTTTTGTTTTGAGTGATCACAATTTTCTAGATTTCAGGTGTTTTTCAGACCCCAAAACACTTAAAATAAAAAGGCCTAATTTTTTCATGGAGGCAAAATTTTTTTAAATCAAAATAAACCCAACATTTTTTCACACAAAAGAATATTTTAACATGCTTAACTAGGGCCTTTTCATGTAGATGATCACTTGTTTAAATGTTCTATTTCTTTAAAGCAGGAGATTTAGTTCAGTTCCTACTGCACAGATACTACATTTATTAAGAAATTTCTATCTAGGTAATAATTCATTTTAAAAATTTGATATTGAAATATCAACAGCTGGCCGTGATCTACTTAGGTTGAAGAAGCTGACAATATTTCCTTTCTTGGTGCTTCACGTTGCCAGACTTGTGGTATGTTTGAGTTTAGGAAACTAATCACTATTGTCTCATGTAAGCTCTGCTTATAACGCATCCAGTTGTTATGACAAAAAAATAATTTCACCTACAGTATCTAGGTATTATTATCTATCTACCTGGAATATAATTTATTTTTAGAAAGTCATTTTATGCAGTTAAACTCCACTTTATATTCTTTGATCATGTGTGGTGAGAAAGTAGGTCTGCAACTGTTAAATTAAAAGAAAATCCACAGAGATTCTACAGCTAATTGCTTCAATTGCACAGGTGAATGAAAATGACTTCAAATTAAAAGTAATATGCAAGATTTGCAGCTGTGTAGATTTAATCACGAGAGAACATCTGGGTTAATTTAGAAACTCCATGTATCTTAATCAGTACTATTAGATCCTTATTTTCCATTTAGCCAACTGCGCTATAACCACACACAGTTTAGACAGTTAAAAATGTATTATTAATAGAATTAATATATTTGATACTAAGTTGCTATATTAAATATATATTGAGATAGACAGGCAGGCACAGATAAATAGATATATAGATAATAGTAGAAAGTGAAAGTGAAAATGCAATTTATTAACAGTAAACCAATAATAAAGTGAAATATATGAATATCAAATAAGCAATAATAAAAAATATTTGTTGCTATAACAACCTTATACTGCAGTGTTTCTGTGATTGGAAACTTCTATGCTATTCATTAGAATATTCTAAATAATAAAGAAAAATATGTAAATACTTAAAATAATTTTCTTATAACCAAGAAATATAAAAATTAAAGTGAAGAGTTTGTCTAGTTGTAAAATATATACCAAAAATCATTATATATTAAAGCTTGCTATAGTCTGCTGTCACTGATAAAATTGCAAAATCCAACTCCTGACAGGTTTTTATCATAAATAGAAAAATGAAATTATGACCTAGAACCACAACCAAAAGAAAACAAAGTAGTTTAAATTTAGAAACATTTAATGATGATGAAATTTCAGCACCATTAAAAATAGATAGCTCTGAATAAGTTTAAGGGGTAGATTTACCAAGTCCATCTGAAACATAAGTTAAGAAGCAGTAGTCTGAGGTGGCGGACAGCAATCATACCGATCTGCAATGATAAATTCCGAAAGCGTATGCTGTTGGCTTTTAGCGGTGTTGGGCTACAGCAAATCATGTCCACAAGAGAGTTGATAAATCTACCCCTAAGCCTCAATCATCATAATACAGGAATATAGTTGGATAAGAATACATGGACATATATAATTAAATCATAATAATAAAATAATGCATGTGATTGTATGTGTTACATCATAATAAGAAATGTCTGTTCTGGGTTTTCTACCTAAGAATTTAAAAATTTTCATTACAACAAAATGTGTTTAGGGAAAAAAAATGATTATATTGATTTTCTTTAACAGATCATATTATTTGTTGAGATTGACATTTTTTTATATTAATGTTATCTTTTTTAAATTATTCTTTATTAGAAAGATGAAGGTAGTACTGTAACAATACATCAATGATACAATACAAATGTCCAAATGTTTTTATGCAAAAAGTCCCATAATAATCTCTTTAGCAAGAAACTTCAAAACCATTGTTTTTGACAAGTAGAATATAAGAAAGTTTGTATAATCTTTAAGTGTCAAGTGACCATATCCAAATCGTAGATATAGGGTTAGAGATATTGAATCATGTCCTCCCTGCATTGTTAAATGCCGATAGCATACGCTGTTGGCATTTAACATTGCACAAGCAGTTCTGGTGAACTGCTTGTGCAATGCCGCCCCTGCAGATTGGCCGCTAGCAGGGGTGTCAATCAACCCGATCTTATGAGATTGGGCGGATTGATGTCCGCAGTCTCAAATGCAGTGGACAAGTTAAGGAGCAGCAGTCTTAAGACCGCTGCTTCTTAACTCCTGTTTCCGGCGAGTCTGAAGGCTTGCGTGGAAACAGTTACATCGGGGCTGATATGGGGGTTGGTAAATCGGCCTCTTAGTCATCAAACCTTTTCATATTTTCAGTTAAATAACATTTAAACATATAAACATAACTTAAACATCTTTACTATATCGAATAGAAAAAAATGTGCATAATGTGTATTGCCCTCAGTGTGTGAAGTTGTTTAAAGTTTCACTTACAACTCCACATTGCACTTTAGATGGAATTAGTGGATGAATGTTTCAATGAGGTTGTGGGAATTGAGAGGAGAAATTTAGGTAGATAAAGTATGCGATCACTGCCTTCTTAGAGATGCCTCCAAGAATATTTCTGATTGCGAAAAAGGGGCTAGTAGTTCCTTTTGAATTACCAATTAAAAATGTTTTATCAAATTCACCCACTTGTTGAGGAAAGAGGCTCATCTACTTTTCAAGTCCACCCTTAGGTCTAGTTGTTCAATAACCATTTGCTGTCTAAGGGCATCTTTGAATCAAAGAAAGAAAGGGGATTAATGGTAGTTTTCATTAAAATAACAGTTCAAATTTAAAAAAAAAAAAGTTTTTCATTTTTCGAAGGCCAAAATTTTACTTTGCCATAAAGGACATTTTGACCCTTTATGCCCTGGAGACATAGCCGCAAAATTAAGGGGTCATGGTTAACAGTCACTTTGTTTTTTTGGGGGGTTTGGGACATGAGCATACAGATGTCAACATATGTTATCTTGTCAGAGTGACTAGCCATGGTGTGTACTGGTCTGTATCAATATGGCTGCAGAAATAGCTGCTTTTCTACGCACACAAATTACTACCACTATTTTTTGTATACTGGTTCTATATCAGCTACATGATATAGATCTAGACCTTTGTTGATATAAACAGACAGCAAAAAAAACAGTGTGTAATATCCACTTTGACTTGAGAAAATTCTGTATCTTATCATTGTCAGTAGCAAGCATTTAAGTAAAAACTGTGCCTCTTCCTTGAAAATTGGATAATGTTAGCTATTTCAATTTCCTTGCTTGATAGTGTTTTGTAAAATAATGTCTAAAAAACTTTCATTACATATTAACATTTTTATTATATTGTATTATTGTAGCAATTGAATAAAAACCTATAACATTGATTTCAAATGTTTATTAAAGCGTGTCAGTTATTGCTAAAAAAAAAAAGTATATCCAATATCCACAAGACTTAATGCAATAGCAATATGTTTATAAAACCTAGAATAAGATATATGTTACATAAACATACACGCTTTAATTGATATTTAAATGTGTAAGGGAAAGATAATGTCAATCATTGCATTAAAAGCAAGGCAGATTAAAACAGATTTTCTTTTCCTTCCACGTACGTTAAATGTGTGGAATGACCCAGCATCATCAACTCCATCAATTCAATAGTTTGCTTGGGAAACTATTATTTTGTTGTACTTGTTATACACAATATGCTGATGTATGTTGGAATAATTCTTAACCTCTTTTTTTATTTAAATTTTTGTGTTTTATGTGATGAGCTACATTTTTTGCGTGAAAATGCCTGCATTGAAACAATCCTTAAAACAGATTACTTTAGTGTCCTTATTTTTTTAATCTATAAATGACTGTATAAAATAAAAACGTATTGGTATTATGACAGTGTCTAACCAGATATACTGTAAATATTATATCATATGAGATACCTCTGCATTATTTTGATATATATACTATTCCTTTTAGTTCTAATTAATGTTCATCTTACGGTATATTATTATATTATTCACCCTCTTTTATTACTTCCTCAGCTTCATCTTCTGACCATACTTTCTCCTCTGTACCCCCATTTCCCAGGTCTTCATAGGCAACCTATTATTTTATTTAGACAATGATATGCTCTACTTGCATTAAGTTGCTTCATATTGTAGCTTCTGCTCTCTTCCCACAGTTTCATTCACTAATTCTCTCCTACCTATCTCCCTGTTTGATCTTGTCCTTTGTCCAATTCCCCAATATAGGCCTAGATTATAAATGGAGAGCAAAATTGTGTGTTATTTGTGCTCCACTCACTAATACTAGCGCACGCAAATGTGTGCTGGTGTTACATGTTAAGTGCAATGCTTAATAAATATATACATATAAATTTATATGTTTATAGGTGAATATACACATATTAACACATAAATACATATGTACGTATATAATCATATACATATATATTAACAGTATAAACACAGTCCCCATAGAGAGCAATGAAAAGGCACCCCCCCACTTTAACCCTTTGTAACTGCTTTATTTTATTTTTAAATAAAAATGCTAATATTTTTAATTTTATAAAAGGAAATGTACACTTTATTTTGGGGGCAATTGGGACACATTTATTTAATTAACTAGAGTTCTGAACTAATTATGCTTAGCACATAGTGCTCCTGTGAGCTTGTGGAAGCATTATACAGCCACTTGTAATGGCTGGTTGTTTAATGTGCGCCCATAAACGGCAAATTTGCCCATTTACGGGTGAATGTTAAATTAGCTCACCACTTGTAATCTAGCCCATAATGTTGCCAATACCAATAGCAGTACTTCCAGCAAGCAATAGTAGGTATAACAGCAGAAGAGAAGATGCAACCAAGCCCATCATTAGTTGTACAGATTATATAAGATCACTTAAGTAAATGCCAAAGAAGGTAACTAAGATGAGGTACTGCAAAGCCAAGAAGCAAAAATAAAATTGTAGATTGCTTAGAGTACATTCTAGCCAAAAAACCATAGTAATGCATAGGTATTTAGGCAGCAAAAGGCTAAATTCTAACAATTTCAAGTAGATACAGTCTAGTAGACACAATGGGCCATAAAGAGATATTTAGGTAGCAAAAAATGAAACTGTAGCAATTTCCAGTAGGTACAGTCTGGTAAATGAGCAGGGTTGTATACAAATATTTATGCAGCAAGTAACGATAAAGAAGGTTCTGAAAACAATAAGTCCTGAGCAAGCAGGGTTATACTAGTATAGTCAGGCAAAGGTAGAGTCAGGATCCAAAGACAGGTCAAAAGGCAGCATTTGGATAATATACACTGAAGTCAGAAGAACGGATAATTATACACAGAGCAAAGACAGACTTCAGGAAGTGCAGATTCATATATATTGGATTTCCTCTGGAATCATGGTGAGCCAATATTATTTCAATTTAACTGTAATAAATAAAAAATGTGTGGAGCAGGTCTAGGTAAAGTCTAAGTACTATGTGAACATAACATAATGTAAGCAATAACAAATAGCAAAACAGTGTTTGATCATGGTAGCCATATAATATTACCAGGAATTGCATTTTTCTGTGGTTTTTATTGCTCATATAAAACTAGTAGCAATGGTGATTTTATAAGATCTGTAGCAACTGCCTAGCTTTTATATCCAAAGGGTTCATGCTAGGTCCTATGCGCCACACAAATCTCTTTTAGAATTGTTACATGAGTGAGTATATTAATATTTATGGCTTTATTTATCAAGCTGCAGATGCAATATTTAATTCTTTCGGTACGGCTTGCATGAGTGAGCCGGCAGATGTTAGTTAAGAAGCAGAAGTCATCAAACTGCCATTTCCTAGCCTAAGCATAAGCTCTGAGCTGGTGGAATGCAGAAGTGATTGACTGTCCCTTCTCGCACAAGATTTGGTGCGTGTGAGCAGAGATCAGTGTTGCACATGCAGCTGTTAAATACAGGAGCTTATTGCTGTCTGCTGGCCACAATGCTGCACAGAAAGATTTGCTTGTTGTTAAAAATCAGTGATCAAAATGTATGAAGATGCCTCATTTACTGATTGACATTCATCCCAAACCTACATATGGCTAGAGGGGGTATAGACTATCCAATTTTTATGTAAAAGTTTCCCAATACTAGAATTACCTCTAAAGTGTCTTAAGATACAGGGTTTGAAGATTAATATACTTCACATGAAACTCTTTTGAATTAAAAGGGCCTTAGACTTCCCTCACTGTAATTATATGTTGATGAGGGAACTTTTCCCTATATCATGACCGTTTTTACTGTATCAATTGTTTCATAAATTCTGAATGTTATATACAAAAGTTGGTTTGTCACCATTCTTGGTGCATAAATAAGTACACAGCTTAACAAAGAAACAAAATCTAATTGTGTCAGATTTTAAATGGATATCTATACTATAATTGTGTTTGTAACGCGTCTGTCGCCAGTTGAGCACGCATCCTCAAAGGAATGTTAGCAGTGTGAGGCAGCCAAAAGCCACCTGGATGCAGCGTAGGCAAATGAAGCATTAAGAAAAAAAAAAAAAACACACAACCGCCCGCACATAATAACAAAAAAACCTAACCACCCGCACAAAATAATAAAAAAACCTAATCGCCCGAATGAAGTATAACACAAAAAAAATAACCGCCAGTATGAAGTATTAACAAAAAAAACCTAAGCGCCCGCAAGAAATATTAACAAACACCTAAACCGCCAACCCCCACATCGCAATAAACCTAATTAACCTATTAACCCCTAAACCGCCAAACCCCCACATTGCAATAAACCTAATTAACCTATTAACCCCTAAACCGCCAAACCCCCACATTGCAATAAACCTAATTAACCTATTAACCCCTAAACCGCCAAACCCCCACATTGCAATAAACCTAATTAACCTATTAACCCCTAAACCACCAACCCCCCACATCGCAAAAAACCTAATTAACCTATTAACCCCTAAACCGCCAAACCCCCACATTGCAATAAACCTAATTAACCTATTAACTCCTAAACCACCAACCCCCCCACAATGCAAATAACTTATTTAATTACTAAGCCCCCTAACTTAACAACCCCCTTTAAAATAAAAAATCCTAACATTAATTTAAAAATAAAACCTAACATTAAATTACAAAAAATACTCTAAAATTACAGAAAAAATAAACAAAATTATCAAAAATTAAAAAATAAACCTAATCTAATACCCCTATGAAATAAAAAGCCCACCCAAATAAAAACAGCCCCTAATCTAGACTAAACTACCAATAGCCCTGAAAAGGGCCTTTTGTAGGGCATTGCCCTAAGTTAAACAGCTCTTTTACATGTAAAAAATACTAAGTCCCCCCTAACAGTAACCCCCCTTACCAAACCCTCCAAAATAATAAAACCTGATACTAAAAAAAACCTAGTTTGAGGAATTGAGAGGGCGCTAAAAGCTAAGTTTCCCACCACACTTAGTCAAATATTGACATAGACACAACAATATTTTGAGTTGATAACTTTACTTCACAAAAAATTAAAGTCAAATATTGACATAGACACAACAATATTTTGAGTTGATAACTTTACTTTACAAAAAATTAAAGTGCAATAGTATAACAATTCAATATATAAGAAATGATGAAAGGGACGTCTCCCTTTCATCAATTCTTATATATTGAATTGTTATACAATTGCACTTTAATTTTTTGTGAACTAAAGTTATCAACTCAAAATATTGTTGTGTCTATGTCAATATTTGACTAAGTGTGGTGGGAAACTTAGCTTTTAGCGCCCTCTCAATTCCTCAAACTTTGTTTTAATTGTGACAGTCCTGGGGTGACTGTTTTAGAGTGGCCTAGTTTTTCCTTCAGTAATTAGCGCTATATTTTCGTTTTTACTAAAAAAAAACTAAACTACTCATTGCCCCTAAAGGAGCATTGTATGGACATTGCTAACTTAAAAGGTCATTCAGCTATTTTACTTCCCTTAAAAGGGCAATCAGCTCTTTTACAGCCCAAAAAAACCTTATCTAAAAAAAATACCCCAAAAAATAAAAAAAAAGTCTGGCGGTTCCATCATCTTCTATCTTCATCCAGAGAGAAGACGGGTCAGGTGGGCGTGGCTGGGGCATGGTCAGGCAGAGCGGCTGTGATGAAGGGGCATAGCTGGTGGAAGTAGTGTGAGACATGGCTGGGCAGGAATGGGTCGGGTGGGCATGGTCCGGTGGGAGTATCCTGAGAGAGCGCACAAGAGAGGGAGAGCGCAAAAGAGGGTGGAGAGAGAGCAAAAGAGGTGGGGAGAGAGAGCAAAAGAGAGGGGAGAGAGAGCAAAAGAGAGGGGAGAGAGAGCAAAAGAGAGGGAGGAGAGAGTGCAAAGGAGGGGAGAGCAAAAATAGGGTGAGAGAGAGAGCAAAAAGGGGGGAGAGAGAGAGCAAAAGAGAGGGGAGGGAGAGCAAAAGAGGGGATGAGAGACAGAGCAAAAGAGAGGGGAGAGAGCAAAAGAGAGGGGAGAGAAAGCAAAAAAGGGTGGGGAGAGCAAAAGAGAGGAGAGAGAGAGCAAAAGAGAGGAGAGAGAGAGCAAAAGAGAGGGGAGAGCGAGCAAAAGAGAGGGGGGAGAGCAAAAGAGAGGGGAGAGAGAGAGAAAGCAAAAGAGAGGAGGGAGAGAGAGCAAGAGAGAGGGGGAGAGAGAGCAAAAGAGGTGGAGAGAGAGGGGAGAGAAAGAGAGCAAAAGAGAAGGGGAGAGGGCGAGAGAGCAAAAGAGAGGGGGAGAGAGAGAGAGCAAAAGAGAGGGGGGAGAGAGAGAGAGCAAAAGAGAGGGGAAAGAAAGAAAAAGAGAGGAGAGAGAGAGCAACAGAAAGGGGAGAGAGAGCAAAATAGCGGGGGAGAGCAAAAGAGAGGGGAAAGGGAGCAAAAGAGAGGGGGAAGAGAGCAAAAGAGAGGAGGAGAGAGAGAAAAAGAGAGGGGAAGAGGGAGAGAGAGGGGAGAGAGAAAGAGAGCAAGAGAGAGGGAGGAGAGAGAGAGCAAGAGAAGTGGGAGAGAGAGAGCAAAAGTGAGGGGGAGAGAGAGAGAGCAAAAGAGAGGGGGAGAGAGAGAGAGCAAAAGAGAGGGGGAGAGAGAGCAAAAATAGGGGGAAGAGAGAGAGAGCGCAAAAGAGAGGGGGAAGAGAGAGAGCAAAAGAGAGTCGGGAGAGAGAGAGAGAGCAAAAGAGAGGGGGAAGAGAGAGAGAGCAAAAGAGAGGGGAGAGAGAGAGCAAAAGAGAGGGGGAGAGAGAGAGAGAGCGAAAGAGAGGGAGGAGGGAGAGAGCTTAAAGAGAGGGAGGAGAAAGAGAGCAAAAGAGAGGGGGAGAGAGAGAGCAAAAGAGAAGGGGAGAGAGCTTAAAAGAAAGGGGGAAGAGAGAGCAAAAGAGAGGGAGGAGAGAGAGCAAAATAGAGGGGGAGAAAGAGCAAGAGAGGGGGAGAGAGAGCAAAAGAGAAGGAAAGGGAGAGAGAGCAAAACTGAGCGGGAGAAAGCGCAAATGAGAGGGGGAGAGAGAGCGCATAACAGAGGGGGGGGTAGAGAGAGCACATAAGAGGTGTGGGACCGCTGTACTACAAAAAATGCCCGGTGTACATGGGCTTTAGGACTAGTTACATAATAAAAAGACAAGGATTTAACACCTACGCTGAATGAATTTCAAATAAGCAGTAGATTTTTTTACTGACAAATGTATTTAGTCTCTCATTTTCCGGCCCCACTGCATTATGTGACAGGCATCAGCCAATCACAGACTAGTATACGTATACCCTGTGAGCTTGTGCTCATGCTCAGTAGGATCTTGTTCACCAGAAAGTGTTTATATAAAAAGATTGTGCAAAATTTGATAATGTAAATTAGAAAGTGTCTTAAAACTGCATGCTTATTGAATCATAAAAGTTTGTTTTGACTTGAGTGTCCCTTTAACCTGATAAATAAAAATGATCAATTTGGATTAAGATAGAAACAATTTTTTAGTCTTTTGATACCAAGAAAATATTAATATAACCACTTTACAAATGTGTTTAAACCAATAATAATTCTTCTGCAGGTTTATCTAAGTGTGTCTTCCTTTGTAGAAGTCAAAGTGCGCCTCAAATTATACAAATATTAGAGAGTTTCATATCATAATACTGTTATGAAGTCAGGAATTTCTGTGGCGAAAATAACGGTACTCACATGAGTTAAAGCTACAATAACTCTAAGATAAGCACTCAATTATTTAGCTCAGGTTTAGCAGGGGATTCCACTTTATTAAAACAAATGTATAAAATCATTACATACACAATCACTTGGGGTCTTTTCACTCTTACACAACAGAAATTAATACACCTGGTTAGGCTATTGTCCGTGATAAGGAGTCAAAGTCCTGTGCTAACTTTTTGTTTGCCCAGCATGGAAAGGGGTAGTAGAAAGTTCCAAACAACAAATTATTCAAACTAAACATGTTAAATGTTTGCGTGACCAAAGGGATTATAGCACAGACAAGAACACTAATCTATCTGATGATTCTGTTGAGTGGAATGGTGCATGTAAGCCCCAAAGGAGACGTAGGCGTACCAGGGGCAATAAAAACAAAAAAGTCTCATTCACTGACCCAGAAGTTACAGATAAGGAATTTTCCTCCCAGATGTATTCTACATCTGGGGGTAAAACTTCAGCATCAGAAGTTTAAATTGTAATAGAGACTCAACCAGACATCTGAACAACAGCATTACCAGCTAAGAAAGTAACACTACCCAACCCAACCCAAATAGTAACCAGCATCAAGCTAAGGGGAAGGAATTGTGAGTTAGACCTACACTTAAAACCCAAGAGACTATTACTCAAGTTTCCCAACCTATTCCTCAGGTAGCACAGGTCTGTCTAAAGATACTACCCATAATACCATGAGCAAGACCCATATTAAATGTTAATACATTTGTCAGGAATCTGACCTTAAAAAAACATTTTGAAAATGAAGATTTAAATTCAGAGGGAGATCAAGAAACACTACACACATTTTGAGTCTTTTAAAATATTTTCAGTGGCAGGAAGGACATAGCTGGTTGACCATATATGTGGTCTCCCTTTATTCCAGCGTGCCACGTCATAAAGGGTTGCAGGCCATTGAGTACTTTCTTGAATTTGACAATGATTTGGAGATTTCAGAGAAGCATTATATTTTGCAAGTTACAAGTTTTTTGCTTGAAGATAATTATTTTCTTTTTGAGGGCACATATTATTTGCAGTTAAAAGGAACTGCGATGAGAGCAAAATTTGCCCCATCGTACACAAACAATTTCATAGGATGGCTTCAGCGCACCTACATTTATTCTGATACAAACCCCTTTAAGAAACATATTATGTTTTTTCATTGCTTCATTGATGATCTCCTTTTCATATCGGATTCATAGACAATGCAGATAAATTTGTTAGCTACCTTACGCCTAGTTTGGCATTAGCCGTTAAAGCAGCGTTAAGGGGTCCTAACGCTGCTTTTTACCGCCCGCTGGTATTTAGAGTCAGCCAGGAAAGGGTCTAATGCTCACTTGCGTACCGTGATTCCAGGCTACCGCAGATCCCCTTACGCCAATTGCGTATCCTATCTTTTCAATGGGATCTTCCTAACGCCGGTATTTGGAGTCTTGGGAGAAGTGAGCGGTAGACCCTCTACCGAGAAGACTCCTACCACCAAAAAAAGCCAGTAGTTAAGAGCTTTATGGGCTAACGCCGGAATATAAAGCTCTTAACTACTGTGCTCTAAAGTACACTAACACACTAACACCGATAAACTACCTGTAAACCCCTAAACCGAGGCCCCCCCACATCGCCAATCGGAATTGAAGGGACGCCATCTTGGATGACGTCCCTTAAAGGAACCTTCATTCGTTGTTAGTCCGTCGGTTGAAGAGGATGGCTCCGCATCGGCTCTTTTGAAGAGGGCTCCGCTCCGGATGGATGAAGATTGAAGACGCCGTCTGGATGAACACTTCTACCGGATGGAGGACCTCTTCTTGCCCCACTTGGATGAAGACTTCTACTGGATGAAGGACCTCTTCTTGCCCCGCTTGGATGAAGACTTCTACCAGATTAAGAACCTCCTCTGTGCACCTTGGATGAAGAATTTTGCTCGGCTGAGTGAAGACGACTCAAGGTAGGGTGATCTTCAGGGGGTTAGTGATAGGTTTATTTAAGGGGGGTTTGGGTGGGTTAGAGTAAGGATATGTGGGTGGTGGGTTGTAATGTTGGGGGGGATTGTATTTTTATTTTCAGGTAAAAGAGCTGATTACTTTGGGGCAATGCCCCGCAAAAAGCCCTTTTAAGGGCTGGAAAAAGAGCTGATTACTTTTATATTTTAGAATAGGGTAGGGATTTTTTTATTTTGGGGGGCTTTTTTATTTTATTAGGGGGCTTAGATTAGATGTAATTAGTTTAAAATGCTTGTAATTCTTTTTTATTTTTTGTTATTTTTTTTTTTTTGTATTATATAATAGTTTATTTTATTGTATTTTATTTTAGGTAATTGTAGGTAATGTATTTAATTAATTTAATTATAGTGTAGTGTTAGGTGTATTTGTAACTTAGGTTAGGATTTATTTCACAGGTAATTTTGTAATTATTTTATCTAGGTAGCTATTAAATAGTTAATAACTATTTAATAGCTATTGTACCTAGTTAAAATAAATACAAAGTTGCCTGTAAAATAAATATAAATCCTAAAATAGCTACAATGTAATTATTATTTATATTGTAGCTATATTAGGGTTTATTTGATAGGTAAGTATTTAGTTTTAAATACGATTAATTTAGTTAATTTTAGGAATATTATTTCGTTTTAATTTAAATTATATTTATGTTAGTGGGGTGTTAGGGTTAGGGTTAGGGTTAGGTTTAGGGGTTAATAACTTTATTATAGTAGCGGCGACGGTGCGGGCGGGAGATTAGGGGTTAATAATGGTAGGTAGGTGGCGGCGATGTTAGGGAGGGCAGATTAGGGGTTAATAAAATTTATTATAGTGTTTGCGAGGCGGGAGTGTGGCGGTTTGGGGTTAATACATTTATTATAGTGGCGGCGAGGTCCGGTCGGCAGATTAGGGGTTAATAAGTGTAGTAAGGTAGCGGCGACATTGGGGGGAAGATTAGGGGTTAATAATATAATATAGGGGTTGGCGGTGTTAGGGGCAGCAGCTTAGGGGTACATAAGGATAATGTAGGTTGCGGCGGTGTCCGGAGCGGCAGATTAGGGGTTAATAATATAATGTAGGTGTCAGCGATAGCGGGGTGGCAGATTAGAGGTTAATAAGTGTAAGGTTAAGGGTGTTTAGACTTGGGTACATGTTAGGGTGTTAGGTGCAGACTTAGAGAGTGTTTCCCCATAGGAAACAATGGGGCTGCGTTAGGAGCTGAACGCTGCTTTTTTGCAGGTGTTAGGTTTTTTTTTCAGCCCAAACTGCCCCATTGTTTCCTATGGGGATATCGCGCATGAGCACGTTTTCCCAGCTTACCGCTACCATAAACAACACTGGTATTGAGGTTTGAAGTGGAGCTAAATTAGGCTCAACGCTCCCTTTTTTGAGCCTAACGCAGCCCCTCTGACAACTCTAAATACAAGTGTTGTTGGAAGGGTGCGTTGGGAAAAAAAGCAGCGTTAGCTACCCAGGTTTACCGACAAAACTCTAAATCTAGGCCTTAATGAACAAGACACAGGAGTAAAATTTACCTTTGAATGGAATATGCAAAGTATCTGTTTCCTTGATATAACTTTGACAGGTAATACAGATTTAAAACAGGTAAAAACTGATTTATGCCCCAAAAAGATATCAGGGAATGCCCTTCTTCATGCTAATAGTGCACCTCCTAAGCATGTATTTAAGGGCATAGTTAAAAGTCAATTTCTTCAAATCAAAAGGATCTGCTCACATGCAACTGATTATCACAAACAGAGCATTAATCTAAAAAGATGCATTAAAAACAGAGGTTACAATACCAATAAGGTCAATGAAATCTCAGATGAAGTGAACACTGTTTTTAGGGAAGACACACTACAGACAAAGCCTAAGAAACAGAACACAAAACAGCCACTTTTTATCATCAAGTATTCTTCTGAATATTATGAAATCTGTAAGATTATCAAGAAATATTTTCCAATTGTATATGGAGATACGAAATTGAATAAAGTGGTAGAAAATGGCTGTAAATGTGTCTTTTCAAGAAATCTTACACGTGGTAACCTACTGGCATCCAGTTATATCAGTACTGCCAATAGAGATAGTTTATGGCTTAGCACCAATGGTAGCTATAGATGTGGTAACTCACGTTATAAGTCCTGTGAATATCTCACAGTAGGTAAGGAATTTTCTTCATGTGTTAAGGGACAGCAATTTGAAACTCAAGGTTTTATTATTTGTTCTACACCTTCTGTTATCTACCTTATAGACTGCACAGAACATTGCCTACAATATGTAGGGATGACATGTAGAGATGTACGCACACAAATAAGGAAACATCTAGGTTACATCACAAATGAAAGAAGATGCTCAGAATTATCAAGACATTTCCTTGATGTTCACAAACAAAATACTAATATGTTCAGATGGTAAGCTACTGAGCACATTAAGAGACAAGCTACTATCTAAACAAGAAATCTTTTGGATTTTTAAATTAGCCACACAGGCACCCAAAGGGTTTAATTCTGAGTACGATATATACAAACTTTTGGGAATAGATAGTAGTTGTTCTACATATATGAGCCACCTCTGAGATCTTCTGTGTATCTACATTGTATATTTATATTATTCATTACTATGTTGGTGAAGTCAATTCTAGCTATTCAACCTAACATACTTTTTTTGAATTAGTATAAAAGAATGAGACTTTATACAATATATTTAGCATATTAAATGCCATTATGAATTAGCCCTTGTTCCCCTAACGTATCTGCATTCACCAAAATAAGGACAGATTAGTCATCCATATAATAAGTAACTTTTGGTGTTGTATATTAAATACTAATTTAGACATTTTGTGAAACATTATAACTAATCAAGTTCACAACAGTGTCTTAATCTTTTCTTTTTAGATTTACTACAAAGTACCATTAATATGAAATTATTCTATTTATGTTATGTCCTTTTTTATATTTTTAATCAACAAGCTGCCTTTTTAAAGAGGCTGGAAACAACTTTTTGTTAGGTCTATGATTATGGCTCGATGCTGAAACTCGTAAGACCAGTCCTTCTGTCTTACTCGTCCTGTTTTTAACGCTATGGAAGAATAAAGTTTGATTTTTTATCCTATTTATGGATTGGATTCTGGACTCTTTCTTTATATAGAAGTCAATGCACGCCTCAAATATACAAACATTAGAGAGTTTCGTATCAAGTTTCATATAATATCGAGTTTCATATAATACTGTTATGAAGCCGGGAATTTCTGTGGCGATAATAATGGTAATCACATGAGTTGGAGCTATAGTAACTCTAAGATAAGCATTCAATGATTTAGCTCAGGTTTAGCAGGGGATTCCACTTTATTAAAACAAATGTATAAAATCATTACATACGCAATCACTTGGGGACTTTTCACTCTTACACAAGAGAAATTAATACACCTGATTAGGCTATTGTCTGTGATAAGGAGTCAAAGTCCTGTGCTAACTTTTTGTTTGCCCAGCATGACAACCTTGATTAAACTCTTAAAGGGTCCAATCGCGTTGATTGACACCCCCCTGCTGGCGGCCCATTGGCCGCGAGTCTGCAGGGGGCGGCGTTGCACCAGAAGCTCTTGTGAGCTGCTGGTGCAATGCTGAATATGGCGAGCGTATTGCTCGCCGTATTCAGCGAGGTCTGTCGGACCTGATCCGCACTGTCGGATCAGGTCCGACAGACCTTGATAAATATGGGCCATTGTGTGTAATATATTTTGTATTCGTTATTTTTTCTTTTCTTTTTACCTATAGGATATTTGTTAAACTCTTTGATCTATACACATATTGTATATTACCTATTTACTTAGCTGACAAATAACTTTTATATTAAGTTTCAAAGGGTTCCTAAAATTTATTTTGCTAAAAAAAATTTAATAATTTTTTGTTTTAAAACCTTGTACTAAAATTTTATTTTTCTTACATTTTTGTTTTATTTAATTTTTTCATTTTATTGTAATCCAAATAGAAATCATATGTGATAATATAGCAAGCATACAATTAAAGCATGAAAGGGGCAGTGAAGATACTTTCGGCTAGATTTAGAGTTGGACGGTAGCCGTCAAAACCAGCATTAGAGGCTCCTAACGCTGGTTTTTACCGCCCTCTGGTATTTGGAGCCAGTCATTAAAGGGTCTAACGCTCACTTTCCAGCCGCGACTTTTCCATACCGCAGATCCCCTTACGTCAATTGCGTATCCTATCTTTTCAATGGGATCTTTCTAACACTGGTATTTAGAGTCGTGGATGAAGTGAGCATTAGAAATCTAACGACAAAACTCCAGCCGCAGAAAAAAGTCAGTAGTGAAGAGCTTTCTGGGCTAACGCTGGTTCATAAAGCTCTTAACTACTGTGCTCTAAAGTACACTAACACCCATAAACTACCTATGTACCCCTAAACCGAGGTCCCCCCACATCGCCGCCACTATATTTAAATTTTTTAACCCCTAATCTGCCGCTCCGTACACCGCCGCCAACTACGTTATCCCTATGTACCCCTAATCTGCTGCCCCTAACACCGCCAACCCCTATATTATATTTATTAACCCCTAATCTGCCCCCCACAACGTCGCCACCAGCTATCTACAATGATTAACCCCTAATCTGCCGACCGGAGCTCACCGCTAGTATAATAAATGTATTAACCCCTAATCTGCCTCACTCCCACCTCAATAACCCTATAATAAATAGTATTAACCCCTAATCTGCCCTCCCTAACATCGCCGACAGCTAACTTCAAGTATTAACCCCTAATCTGCTGACCGGAGCTCACCGCTACTCTAATAAATGGATTAACCCCTAAAGCTAAGTCTAACCCTAACACTAACACCCCCCTAAGTTAAATATAATTTAAATCTAACGAAATAAATTAACTCTTATTATATAAATTATTCCTATTTAAAGCTAAATACTTACCTGTAAAATAAATCCTAATATAGCTACAATATAAATTATAATTATATTGTAGCTATTTTAGGATTAATATTTATTTTACAGACAACTTTGTAATTATTTTAAACAGGTACAATAGCTATTAAATAGTTAATAACTATTTAATAGCTAAAATAGTTAAAATAATTACAAAATTACCTGTAAAATAAATCCTAACCTAAGTTACAATTAAACCTAACACTACACTATCAATAAAAAAATTAAATAAACTACCTACAATTATCTACAATTAAACCTAACACTACACTATCAATAAATAAATTAAATAAAATACCTACAAATAAATGCAATGAAATAAACTAACTAAAGTGCAAAAAATAAAAAAGAACTAAGTTACAAAAAATAAAAAAATATTTACAAACATTAGAAAAATATTACAGCAATTTTAAACTAATTACACCTACTCTAAGCCCCCTAATAAAATAACAAAGCCCCCCAAAATAAAAAAAATCCCCTACCCTATTCTAAAATAAAAATAGAAAAGCTCTTTTACCTTACCAGCCCTGAAAAGGGCCCTTTTCGGGGCATGCCCCAAATAATTCAGCTCTTTTGCCTGTAAAAAAAAAAAACATACAATACCCCCCCCAACATTACAACCCACCACCCACATACCCTTAATCTAACCCAAACACCCCTTAAATAAACCTAACACTAAGCCCCTGAAGATCTCCCTACCTTGTCTTCACCACACCGGGTCCCGATCTGTCCTGAAGAGCCTCCGAAATCTTCCTCCAAGCCCAAGCGGGGGCTGAAGAGTGACGTCCATCCTCCGGCTGAAGTCTGGATCCAACCGGCAAATGAAGAAGTCCATCTTCGGGAAGAAATCTTCATCCTATCCGGGCATCCGAACCGGCAACCATCTTGATCCAAGCGGCATCTTCTATCTTCATCCGATGAGGAATGGCTCCATCTTGAAGACCTCCAGCACGGACCGATCCTCTTCTTCCGGCGTCCAACTGAAGAATGACGGTTCCTTTAAGGGACGTCATCCAAGATGATCAGAACAGCCAACAGAATGCGAGCTCAATCTGATTGGCTGATTGGATCAAAACAACAGGGTAGGTATAAGATACAACGCTCAAATCTCAAATGCTGTTCCCAAAAGGTAAGTGTACCTCCTAACATCAAACCAAAATAGAAAAAGAACAAGGGGATATGGGAACGCGCTATACAAAACAGCATATGAGAGGTAAAGAACTATATAAGGAATGTGGATTACACAAGAGTATAATAAAAAAGTTTATATTTGTTTATAATTGTATTACAATAAGCGATGCCGGCATCTGTTGCAAAGTAAAATAGTACAATTAAAATAGGATAAGAATCAACATAAAATATAAAACATCAGTGTGTAGTGCTGTAAGTAACTATAAAAATAATAATATATTGCAAAGTAACACAATGTTAAAATTTAAACAGAGTCAATGTTACCGTCCTTTTACAATCAGGCCAGTGATTAGAGTGTCTGATCCAGCTGTTTATATGAATGCAGGTATGACTTGGAAAATTCCCTCTGCGTTGTTTTTAAAACAGCGAAAAACTTGCAAGAATCTTCTGGCTTGTATCCAATGACTGTGAGTTAAATTTCAAAGACACGTTCACAGCCGTATTTGCGGGATGTCCCGTGCTGTGGACCGGTTCCGGTCAGGAGGTCAAAGTGCAGGAGTAATGATAAGCAACGACAGACTTCGTTTCTTTGAAGTAAAAATGAATCAGACTGCTTTTAACAAATGTGGGTCATGGGTGGGAATTACGCATATAGAGTCAATTCATATATTAAAGAGGCTCAATGCACCTCACCTACCGCATATGTAAGTCAAGCAGTTGTATTGCAAGTGAAGTTTGTAACAGTGTCCATATTATTCAGATTCCAGTGCTGGACAGAAGAAAGTAGATCATGGGTATGATGGTATTTCCAGGAAAAAAACAACTCTGTAAATTAGAGTTGGTCTCAACCACCTTACCTACTACTTAATTTCACAAGTTATGAGCAAATTTCTACGCGTTTCAGCCTAGTCAGGCCTTTATCAAGATCTGATTGAACTTGATTCTGATTGGCTGATTCCATCAGCCAATCAGAATTTTCCTACCTTAATTCCGATTGGCTGATAGAATCCTATCAGCCAATCGGAATTCGAGGGACGCCATCTTGGATGATGTCCCTTAAAGGAACCGTCATTTGTCGGGAAGTCGTCGGAAGAAGAGGATGGATCCGCGGTGGAGGTCTTCAAGATGAAGCCGGTCGTCATCGGATGAAGATAGAAGATGCCGCTTGGAAGAAGATGGTTGCCGGTCTGGATCTACTCTTCTGCCTGGATAGGATGAAGACTTTGGAGCCTCTTCTGGACCTCTTCAGCCGTCGCTTGATAGAAGACTTCAGCCGGATGATGGATGTCCAGCCCCCGCTTGGGCTTGGATGAAGATTTCGGAGCCTGGAACGATCGGTGATACCTGGCATGGTGAAGACAAGGTAGGAAGATCTTCAGGGGCTTAGTGCTAGGTTTATTTAAGGGGGGTTTGGGTTAGATTAGGGGTATGTTGGTGGTGGGTTGTAATGTTGGGGGGGTATTGTATGTTTTTTTTTTTACAGGCAAAAGAGCTGAATTCTTTGGGGCATGCCCCGCAAAGGGCCCTTTTAAGGGCTGGTAAGATAAAAGAGCTTTGAACTTTTGTAATTTAGAATAGGGTAGGGAATTTTTTTTATTTTGGGGTCTTTGTTATTTTATTAGGGGGCTTAGAATAGGTGTAATTAGTTTAAAATTGTTGTAATTTTTTTCTAATGTTTGTAAATATTTTTTTATTTTTTGTAACTTAGTTCTTTTTTATTTTTTGTACTTTTGTTAGTTTATTTAATTGTATTTATTTGTAGGAATTGTATTTAATTTATTTATTGATAGTGTAGTGTTAGGTTTAATTGTAGATAATTGTAGGTATTTTATTTAATTAATTTATGCTAGTGTAGTGTTAGGTTTAATTGTAACTTAGGTTAGGATTTATTTTACAGGTAATTTTGTAATTATTTTTACTAGGTAGCTATTAAATAGTTATTAACTATTTAATAGCTATTGTACCTGGTTAAAATAATTACAAAGTTGCCTGTAAAATAAATATTAATCCTAAAATAGCTACAATATAATTATAATTTATATTGTAGCTATATTAGGGTTTATTTTACAGGTAAGTATTTAGCTTTAAATAGGAATAATTTATTTAATAAGAGTTAATTTATTTCGTTAGATTTAAATTATATTTAATTTAGGGGGGTGTTAGGGTTAAAGTTAGACTTAGCTTTAGGGGTTAATAAATTTATTAGAGTAGCGGTGAGCTCCTGTCGGCAGATTAGGGGTTAATACTTGAAGTTAGCTGTCGGCAATGTTAGGGAGGGCAGATTAGGGGTTAATACTATTTATTATAGGGTTATTGAGGTGGGAGTGAGGCGGATTAGGGGTTAATACATTTATTATAGTAGCGCTCAGGTCCGGTCGGCAGATTAGGGGTTAATAAGTGTAGTTAGGTGGAGGCGACGTTGGGGGCGGCAGATTAGGGGTTAATAAATATAATATAGGGGTCGGCGATGTTAGGGCAGCAGATTAGGGGTACATAGGGATAATGTAGGTGGCGGGGGTGTACGGAGCGGCAGATTCGGGGTTAAAAATAATATGCAGAGGTTAGCGATAGCGGGGGCGGCAGATTAGGGGTTAATAAGTGTAAGCTTAGGGGTGTTTAGACTCGGGGTACATGTTAGAGTGTTAGGTGCAGACGTAGGAAGTGTTTCCCCATAGGAAACAATGGGGCTGCGTTAGGAGCTGAACGCGGCTTTTTTGCAGGTGTTAGGTTTTTTTCAGCTCAAACAGCCCCATTGTTTTCTATGGGGGAATCGTGCACGAGCACGTTTTTGAAGCTGGCCGCGTCCGTAAGCACCGCTGGTATCGAGAGTGGCAGTGGCGTTAAATTATGCTCTACGCTCCCTTTTTGGAGCCTAGCGCACTGAAAACTCAGCCATTCTGTGAACTCTAAATACCAGCGGTATTTAAAAGGTGCGGGGGAAAAAAAGCACGCGTAGCTAACGCACCCCTTTGGCCGCAGAACTCTAAATCTAGCCGTTTTTAACTTAAATGGACTGGGTAGATCGTGGTATTTTAAGCAATTTTCCAATTTACTTATATTATCAATTTAGCTTAGTTCTCTTGGTATCCTTTGATAAAGAGTAATCCTAGTTGAGCTTAGGATCATGTCCATGTCTATAGCCATCTGGCAGCAGTGTTTATAACAATGTTATATATAGTTGCAAACACTGCTGACATAGGAACTCAGAAGCATGCATATGTCTTTAGTAATCTATCAACCTATCTAGGTTTACTCTTCAACAAAGGATACCACGAAAACAATGAAAATTTGACAATAGAAGAAAATTGGAAAGTTGTTTAATATTGCATGCTGTATCTGAATAACTAAAGTTTAGTTTATACTTACTGTTCATATGATGTATGACATCTAAAGATTAGTTACTGACACATCATATAAAGATACCTATGTAAACATCTTAATATATTTTAAATTAATTATCTCTCACTTTCTAATTCTGATTTTAAAAAAATGAACAATAATAGAGGTTCTTGAATACAAAGAAATACTGAACCAGCAGTTTGGCCAACTAAAAAAAAATAAAAAAGTTGTTGCGCTGGTATTACAAGTTAAAAGTAAACTGTTTTTGCTTGCACGGTAACCCGATGAGCATAAAAATTTGAACATAGAATATTGCGCTCATGATAACGTATTCCCTATAGAATATAATGGAGCAAAAAAGTGGGAAATAAACTAACACCCAACAAGTCACGTAAACTTGATGGCATATTCTCAATTATGCTAACCTGACAAGAAAAAACTTTCATAAATGAAATATGGAATGTAATTTTAAACAACTTTCCAATTTACTTTTATCACCAATTTTGCTTTGTTCTCCTCGTATTCTTAGTTGAAAGCTAATTCTAGGAGGTTCATATGCTAATTTATTAGACATTGAAGACTGCCTCTAATCTGAATGCATTATGACCACTAGAGGGCATTAGTTAATGTGTTTCATATAGATAACATTGAGCTTATGCACGTGAACTTACCCTGGAGCCAGCACTGATTGGCTAAAATGCATGTCTGTCAAAAGCACTGAAATAAGGGTGCAATCTGCAGAGGCTTAGATACAAGGTAATCACAGAGGTAATAAGTGTATTTCTATAAAAGTGATGGCTATGCAAAACTGGGGAATGGGTAATAAAGGGATTATCTTTCTTTTTAAACAATAAAAATTCTGGTGTTGACTGTCCCTTTAATATTTCACATTCCAATGTTCTTCACATAGCAGAATATGTTTTTTTATTCATAAATACATATTTATATATAGATTTATATATATAAAGCAGTACAGACAAGCACTCCTGATCTACAGTTCAAATGCCCGGGGTGTAACAAAAGTAGTACACAAACAATAACAGAAAGTGCACTCTCCAGGACTTTTAGAAAAGTTCTTTACTTGAAAGTGAACGTTTTCGGGGGTTTAGCCCCTTCCTCAGACATACAAGTACATAGATATCAAACCCCAACACCAGACACACTTAAATACACAGCAGTGTAGGCCCAAATGCTCTCCTGAGTAGGGCGCCACCCATTCAGTGACATCACATCCCAGGCAACGATAGGGCAACATGAGAACAAAAGCAAAAACAAAATCATAAACAACATAGCAGCATATCAAATATAAATACAGCGATCCCACAGTCTGCTAAAATAAAAATAGAAAGTGGATGCAGAGTGATTAAAATACATAACGTGTAGTATGAGCAAACCGGCACAACAAAGCCATAGCGTAACCGGAAGTGATCCGGTCACCATAGTAACCTGCATAGTAAGTGAGTCTAAGTAACGATATTAGCAAGTTAATAGCATGAAACGGTTAAACGTACCTCATAATTCAATTCAAAACAATAAAGGCATCCTGAATATAGCATAGCAGTGGCCGCAGCGAAACACACCCCCATAGCAAACAGGGGGAGTGTCAGAAGCCGCATATTCTAAGGAACACAGACCCGCTCAACCAATCAGCGTGTGTGTAAAGGACGATGCCCCCACACACTTTCAGAATTCTACAGCCATCATCTGTTAGAATGTAAACACAAGTCAGTACACACGCAATCCGTGTGCAGTCAGTAACTAAATCTGGCATAAAAGCCCAACATTAGTAAAAAGGCATGCTATCAATACATCTTTCCCAAAACATTGGATGGGCCAACCAAATGCAAAAGCCAGATAACAAGCTCATACATAGAACCAGCAATACCCCAAAAATGCCCAATTCACCAAAAATAACACTAGGTGGACAGAATAGCATATTACCCAAGATAATAACCCAGGTCTCAAAACACCCCAAAAGGCACAGGTTCAAATAAAACAAGGTACAGGGACTATATAAGGAAACAGATGTCACTTAATAGGCTGACC
Organism: Bombina bombina; assembly: GCF_027579735.1. Lineage (NCBI taxonomy): Eukaryota > Metazoa > Chordata > Amphibia > Anura > Bombinatoridae > Bombina > Bombina bombina. Next base: position 688,283,706 of record NC_069501.1, on the reverse strand, counting down.
ACAGTACACAATGGGTAATGCTCAAATGAGAAAACAATGTATAGAAACATCGGGAGCATCCAAGATAAATATATACATAGAGGGAAATGTAAATAGTAAATAGTAAATAGTTACAGTCCAGTTGAGCACAGCGATAAAATTATACAACTATACAGCCACCACAAATAAGGCACATTAGTAAAACCTACACACACACTTGCCAATCCAGATGGATATTGAGACCATATGGGATTAGTGTGTTAAGCACATAGGTCCAGGGAGCTTCTCTTCTTAGGAGTAGTATATTCCTGTCCCCACCTCTAGGCAAAAGTGGGACATGGTCAATGATTGTATACTTAAGGTCTTTGACCGTGTAATGTGTACAGTTTCTCCACAAAATGCCAGGCCACAGGTTGGTCCGACGTCCCATGTTTTAGTGCTGTCCTTATTGATGATCGATGGTTTGCCATATGAGTCCTTAAGACATCTGTGGTCTTACCAACGTAAGTGATGCATATCAATCTGAATTATGAAATAATTTTTGGCGTTTGTGAGGGTGTGTGAAATAATTGCCTGTTATTAGTGCACTGCAAGTAGTGCAGCCAATACACCGAAACAAACCTTTTTTCTCTGTCCTCAGCCATGTACGCTTATTATAGCTCATAATGGGGTCAGTTTTCACCAAAATATCTCTGAGTGATCTTAAATGTCTAAACCCAATCCTAGGGGAGCCGTTTTGGAAAATGGTAAGCTGGTATCAGTAGCTAGAATGTGCCAATTGTCACAAAGTTGTTCCCCAATCAGTCGCTTGTCACCCATATAGTTGGTGACAAAAGTCATTCTCTCCTCTGTAGTATCTCCATCATTGTGAGCTTGATCATTCAAGAGGCCCTCATTTAGCTTCCTGAGTAGACTTGGGGGGTAACCTCTTTGAATGAATCTACCTTCCACCTCAACCAGCTGTTTCTCTTTATTACTGTCCATAGAATTATTCCAAATGACTCGTTGTAGTTGAGATTTTGGAAGAGCACTTTTAAGTGCTGGTGGATGGCAGGAGGTGAAATGTAGCAATGAATTCCTGTCAGTTTCTTTTCTAAACATGGTGGACTGAATTCTGTCATTTACCTTGAATAGGCGTATATACAAGAAATCAATGGTCTGCTTAGAGAATTGCATTTTGAACTTCAAAGCCAGAGTCACTATATTCAGTTGTTCAAACCACTGTTGTAGATCCTGCTCTGTGCTGCTCCAAATAAGCAGCAGATCATCTATATATCGTTTGTAAAACTTTATATGCTGATGGTTGAACAGTTCAGTATCATATGTCTCAAACTTCGCCATATAGAGGTTGGCATATGATGGGGCCACATTCGGCCCCATCACCGTCCCCTGAAGTTGCAGAAAGAATTGATTTTTGAATTTGAAGTAGTTGGATTGTAGAAAAAACTCCAAAAGATTAATCAACACTTCAACCGGAGGACCCACATATGGGTATTTGCTAAGATGTAGATAAGTTGCGCCAAGACTATCCACATGTGGTATCACCGTGTACAAACTGGTGACGTCCAAGGTCACCAGTAAATCTTCCGCCATACATGGAATGGTGGATATCAGTTCCAGAAGCATAGCTGAATCCCGCAGGAAATTGTCCATATCCCTAACCAAGGGTTGTAAAAAAAGAGTCCACGTATCGTGCAATCGGTTGTTGGATGGAGCCTACAGCTGACACAATCGGTCTGCCAGGAGGAGTGAGAAGGCTTTTATGAATTTTTGGGAGGGTATACAGAATTGGGATGTTAGGTTGACTGGTAATTAGATAGTCCAGGGTATTCTGAGAAAAAAATGTTTAACTCAAAATGTTCCTGTAAAAAGGAGTCAATTTCATCCTTATACTTGTTAGTTGGATCACCAGGCAGCCTCGAATAAGTTGAAACATCATCAAGCTGACTCAGAATTTCAGCTCTCTAATTCGAGTAGTTGAGGAGAACCAGTGGGCCAACCTTGTCTGCCTCCCTAATGATGATAGAAGTATCCTCTGCCAGGCTTTTGAGTGCCATTCCCTCCTCCTTCGTTAGGTTATTAAAGGTGCTCCGTTTCTGTTGTTCAATAGTCTGTGTCATACCCGAGTGAATCAGTTGGGCATATGTCCGGATGCTTGCATTCTGTGAGACAGGGTCATAGGTGGATTTCTTCTGAAATTTTTCCATTTCAGTATCCTGATTCTGGAATTTTTCTTTCAATCGAAGTTGGCGTTGAAACCTTTGTGTGTCAACATATAAATTGAAGTCATCATATTACAGGTGGGTATAAAAGACAGTCCTTTGTTAAGTACCCAATGTTCAGTCTGGGTTAGTATGTGGTGGCTTAAGTTAACCAAAATATCGACTTTTAGTATCTCTGCTGTCTAGAGGGCTTCTGAATGAACCCCCCTGCCTTGTATGGGCCCTCTGCTGAGCCAGTTTTTTATCTTGTCTGTACTCCACTGGGCATCTCAAGAGTGTCCCCAGACTGACCAGAAGCCTGTTCCCCTTCTGAGCCAGAGCTGTCCACGGTATTCAGATTGCATGGTCTCTGGTACCGTTGTTGTCTTGGGCAGGAGTAGTGGTCCCTCCGTCTCTCTTGTCCAGTTTGAAACCACCTATAGACCCGTTTGTTACAATAATCGTTGATCACAATTTTCCATTTTATTGTTTTTAAAGTTGATTAACTCTGTCTCATATTTAATGAGGTCCTCCTTCAGCTTGTTCAGCCAATCTGTGGAGGTGTCCAATTGTAATTTGTTCAAATGTAGTTGTTCATACTGTGAAATTTCCATAGAACATTTATTCAATATGTGACACCATCTGTCATAGAAGGCCGGGTTAGCCCTGCCCACATTTCTGATCCTGAAGCCCCGAGGTATGTAGCCTTTGTGGTGGTACTCCGACAAGTATGTTCCATGGAGCACTAGGTCTTTCTCTCTTTGTTTCAACTTGGTCAGATGGGTAAAGATATATAGTGGTTTGTCTGTTGTGGGGCCAGTCGGGAGAGACCCAAACAGGATTTTGGTAACATCTGCTTCAGTAAAGTGGAAGGTTGTGGCCCCTGCCACAACTGCCCTCTGTGGAAATTATCCTTTCTTGTTCCATGTTAAAAACTTGATGTATATCCGCTGTAGTTTGGCTGCTAGTGTAGTGAATCAATCACCAAGTGCAAACATTAAAAAACAAAAAACAGTTATGTCCAATGTTATAATCCAAGCTTGTCGGGTGCTGTAGCCAAAAAAAATATATAAAGCAGTACAGACAAGACCGACAGTTCAAATGCCCGGGGTGCAACAAAAGTAGTACACAAACAATAACAGAAAACGCACTCTCCAGGACTTTTAGAAAACTTCTTTACTTGAAAGTGAAGGTTTTCAGGGCTTTAGCCCCTTCCTCAGACATATATAAGTACATAGATATCAAACCCCAACACCAGACGCCCTTAAATACACAGCAGTGTAGGCCCAAACGCTCTCCTGAGTAGGGCGCCACCCATTCAGTGACATCACTATTAAGGATGCCTCTATTGTTTGTATGAATTGAATTATGAGGTATGATTAACTATTTCATGCTATTAACTTGCTAATATCGTTCCTTAGACTCACTTACTAGGCAGGTTACTATGGTGACCGGATCACTTCAGTTTACGCTATGGCTTTGTTGTGCCGGTTTGCTCAAACTACACGTTATGTATTTTAATCACTCTGCATCCACTTTCTATTTTATTTTAGCAGACTGTGGGATCGCTGTATTCATATTTGATATGCTGCTATGTTGTTTATGGTTTTGCTTTTGTTTTTGCTTTTGTTCTCATGTTGCCCTATCGTTGCATGGGATGTGATGTCACTGAATGGGTGGCGCCCTACTCAGGAGAGCGTTTGGTCCTACACTACTGTGTATTTAAGGGTGTCTGGTGTTGGGGTTTGATATCTATGTACTTGTATGTCTGAGGAAGGGGCTAAACCCCCGAAAATGTTCACTTTCAAGTAAAGAACTTTTCTAAAAATCCTGGAGAGTGCACTTTCTGTTATTGTTTGTGTACTACTTTTGTTGCACCCCGGGCATTTGAACTGTAGGTCTGGAGTACTTGTCTGTACTGCATTATATATTTTTTTGGCTACAGCACCCGACAAGCTTGGATTATTACATCGGCCATAACTGTTTTTTGTTTTTTAATGTTTGCACTTGGTGATTGATTCACTACACTAGCAGCATCACTACAGCAGATATACATCAAGTTTTGAACATGGAACAAGAAAGGATAATTCCCACAGAGGATACAGTGGTAGGGGTCACGACTTTCCACTTTACTGAAGCAGATGCTACCGAAATCCTGTTTGGGGCTCTCCCGACTGGCCCCACAACAGACAAACCACTATATATCTTTATCCATCTGACCAAGTTGAAACAACGAGAGAAAGACCTAGTGCTTCATGGCATATATTTGTCGGAGTACCACCGCAAAGGCTACATACCTCGGGGCTTCAGGATTAGAAATGTGCCCACTCTGGGCAGGGCTAACCCGGCCTTCTGTGACAGATGGTGTCACATATTGAATAAATGTTCTATGGACCTGCTACTTTTGGTGATACAGGAAGTGACAAGCCTGCTAGCTCAGACTAGGAGTGAAATTACACAGTATGAACAACTACATTTGAACAAATTACAATTGGACACCTCCACAGATTAGCTGAGCAAGCTGAAGGAGGACCTCATTAAATATGAGACAGAGTTAATCGACTTTAAAAACAATAAAATGGAAATTGTGATCAGCGATTATCTTGACAAACGGGTCTATAGGTGGTTGCAAACTGGACAGGAGAGGCAGAAGGACCACTACTCCCACCCAAGACAACAACGGTACCAAAGACCACCCCATCTGAATACCGTGGACAGCTCTGGCTCAGGAGGGGGACAAGCTTCTGGTCAGTCTGGGGACGCTCTTGAGATGCCCAGTGAAGTTCAGACAAGATCAAAAAACGGGCTTGGCAGAGGGCCCATACAAGGCAGGGGGTTCATTCACAAGACTCCCAAGACAGCGGAGATACTAGAAGTCGATATCATGGTTAACTTAAGCCACCACGTACTAGCCCCAACTGAACATTGGGTACTTAACAAAGGACTGTCTTTTATACCCACCTGTAATACTGATGACTTCAATTTATATGTTGACAAACTATCACCTAGATTTAGAGTTCTGCGTTAGCCTTAAAAAGCAGTGTTAAGGGGTCCTAACGCTGCTTTTTAATGCCCACTGGTATTTAGAGTTTGGCAGGTACAGGTGTACCGCTCAGTTTTTTTCTGCGACTCAAGGCTACCGCAAATCCCCTTACGTCAATTGCGTATTCTATATTTTTAATGGGATTTACCTAATGCTGGTATTACGAGTCTTGGAGAAAGTGAGCGGTACAGCCTCTACCTCCAAGACTCCTACCGCATAAAACAGTCAGTAGTTAAGATTTTTATGGGCTAACGCCGGAACATACTACATTGCTATAAAGTACACTAACACCCATAAATTACCAATTAACCCCTAAACCGAGGCCCCCCCCACATCGCAAACCCTATAATAAAATTATTTAACCACTAATCTGCCGACCAGACATCGCCGCCACCTACAATATACCTATGAACCCCTAATCTGCTGCCCCTAACATCGCCGACACCTACACTATATTTATTAACCCCTAATCTGCCCCCCCCAATGTCGCCGCAACCTAACTACACGTATTAACCGCTAATCTGCCGACCGGACATCGTCGCCACTTTAATAAATGTATTAACCCCTAAACCGACGCACTCCCGCCTTGCAAACACTATAATAATTTTTAGTAACCCCTAATCTGCCCTCCCTAACATCGCTGCCACTTACCTACAATTATTAACCCCTAATCTGCCGCCCCCAACGTCGCAGCTACTATAATACAGTTATTAACCCCTAAACCTAAGTCTAATCCTAACACCCCCCCTAAGTTAAATATAATTTAAATAAATCTAAATACATTTACTATAATTAAATAAATTATTTCTATTTAAAACTAAATACTTACCTATAAAATAAACCCTAAAATAGCTACAATATAATTAATAATTACATTGTAGCTATTTTAGGATTTATATTTATTTTACAGCAACTTTGTATTTATTTTAACTAGGTACAATAGCTATTAAATAGTTAATAGCTATTTAATAGCTACCTAGTTAAAATAATTACAAAATGACCTGTAAAAAAAATCCTAACCTAAGTTACAAATACACCTAACACTACACTATCAATAAATTAATTAATTAAATTAACTACAATTATCTAAACTAAAATACAATTAAATAAACTAAACTATAGTAAAAAAAACCCCACTAAATTACAAAAAATAAAAAAATATTACAAGAATTTTAATCTAATTACACCTAATCTAAGCCCCCTAATAAAATAAAAAAGCCCCCCAAAATAATAAAATTCACTACCCTATACTAAATTACAAAAGTAATCAGCTCTTTTACCAGCCCTTAAAAGGACTTTTTGTGGGGCATTGCCCCAAAGTAATCAGCTCTTTTACCTGTAAAATAAAATACAAGACCCCCCTACTCTAAAATCCACCCGATCCCCCCTTAAATAAACCTAACACTACCCCGTTGAAGATCACCTTACCTTGAGCCGTCTTCACCCAACCGGGCCGAACTCTTCATCCGATGCGGACACAAGTGGTCCTGCAGCCGGGCAGAAGTCTTCATCCGATCGGGGCAGAAGAGGACATCCGGACCGGAAGACATCTTCATCCAAGTGGCATCTTCTATCTTCATCCTTCCGGAGATGAGCGGCTCCATCTTGAAGACCTCCAGTGCGGAACATCCAGCTCTACCAACGACTACCCGACGAATGACTGGTCCTTTAAATGACGTCATCCAAGATGGTGTCCCTCGAATTCCAATTGGCTGCTAGGATTCTATTAGCCAATCGGAATTAAGGTAGGAAAAATCTGATTGGTTGATTTAAGCAGCCAATCGGATTGAAGTTCAATCCGATTGGCTGATTGGATCAGCCAATAGAATGCAAGGTCAATTCTATTGGGTGATCCAATCAGCCAATCGGATTGAACTTCAATCCGATTGACTGATTACATCAGCAAATCGGATTTTTCCTACCTTAATTCCGATTGGCTGATAGAATCCTATCAGCCAATCGGAATTCAAGGGACGCCATCTTGGATGACGTCATTAAAAGGACCAGTCATTCGTCGGGTAGTCGTCGGTAGAGCTGGATGTTCCGCGCCGGAGCTCTTCAAGATGGAGCCGCTCATCGCCGGAAGGATGAAGATAGAAGATGCCGCTTGGATGAAGATGTCTGCCTGTCCGGATGTCTTCTTCTGCCCTGATCAGATGAAGACTTCTGCTGGATGGAGGACCTCTTCTGTCCCGATTGGATGAAGACTTCTGCCCGGCTGGAGGACCACTTGTGCCCGCATCAGAGGAAGATGACTCAAGGTAGGGTGATCTTCAATGGGGTAGTTTTAGGTTTATTTATGGGGGATCGGGTGGGTTTTAGAGTAGGGGTGTGTGGGTGGTGGGTTGTAATGTTGGGGGGGTCTTGTATTTTTTTTTACAGGTAAAAGAGCTGATTACTTTGGTGCAATGCCCCGCAAAAAGCCCTTTTAAGGGCTGGTAAAAGAGCTGATTACTTTTGTAATTTATTATAGGGAAGGGAATTTTATTATTTTGGGGGGCTTTTTTATTTTATTAGGGGGCTTAGATTAGGTGTAATTAGATTAAAATTCTTGTAATTTTTTTTTAATTTAGTGTTTTTGTACTATAGTTTAGTTTATTTAATTGTATTTTAGTTTAGATAATTGTAGGTAATTTATTTAATTTATTGATAGTGTAGTGTTAGGTGAATTTGTAACTTAGGTTAGGATTTATTTTACAGGTAATTTTGTAATTATTTTTACTAGGTAGCTATTAAATATTAACTATTTAATAGCTATTGTACATAGTTAAAATAAATACAAAGTTGCCTGTAAAATAAATATAAATCCTAAAATAGCTACAATGTAATTATTAATTATATTGTAGCTATTTTAGGGTTTATTTGATAGGTAAGTATTTATTTTTAAATAGGAATAATTTAATTAATTTTAGTAAATTTATTTAGATTTATTTAAATTATATTTAACTTAGGGGGGTGTTAGGGTTAGGGTTAGACTTAGGTTTAGGGGTTAATAACTTTACTATAGTAGCAGCAACTTTGGGGGCGGCAGGTTAGGGGTTAATAATTGTAGGTAGGTGGCGGCAATGTTAGGGAGGGCAGATTAGGGGTTAATAAAATGTATTATAGTGTTTGCGAAGCGGGAGTGCGGCAGTTTAGGGGTTAATACATTTATTATAGTGGCGGCGATGACCGGTCGGCAGATTAGGGGGTTAATAAGTGTAGGTAGGTGGCGGCAACATTGGGGGGGGCAGATTAAGGGTTAATAAATAAAAAGTAGGTGTTGGCGATGTTAGGGACAGCAGATTAGGGTTTCATAGGGAAAATGTAGGTGGTGGTGGTATACTGAGCGGCAGATTAGGGGTTAATAATATAATGTAGGTGTCAGCGATAGCGGGGGTGGCAGATTAGGGGTTAATAAGTGTAATGTTAAGGGTGTTTAGACTCGGGGTTCATGTTAGGGTGTTAGGTGTAGACTTAGAAAGTGTTTCCCCATAGGAAACAATGGGGCTGCGTTAGGAGCTAAACGCTGCTTTTTTGCAGGTGTTAGTTTTTTTTACAGCCAGCTCAGCCCCATTGTTTCCTATGGGGATATCGTGCATGAGCACGTTTTTCCAGCTTACCGCTACTGTAAGCAACGCTGGTATTGAGGGTTGATGTGGAGCTAAATTTGTCTCAACGCTCACTTTTCTGAGGCTAACGCAGCCATTCAGAAAACTCATAATACCAGCCTTGTCTTAAGAGTGCGCTGGAAAAAAAGGAGCGTTAGAGCCGCAGCTTTTTACCGACAAAACTCTAAATCTAGCGGAAAGGTTTCAACGCCAACTTCGATTGAAAGGAAAATTCCAGAATCAGGACATTGAAATGGAAACATTTTGGAAGAAATCCACCTATGACCCTGTCTCACAGAATGCGAGCATCCGCACATATGCCCGACTGATTCACTCGGGTATGACAAAGACTATTGAACAACAGAAATTGAGCACCTTTAATAATCTCACGAAGGAGGAGAGAATGAGACTCAAAAGCCTGGCAGAGGATACTTCTATCATCATTAGGGAGGCAGACAAGGCTGGGGCACTGGTTCTCCTCAACTACTCGGATTATAGAGCTGAAATTCTGAGTAAGCTTGATGATGTTTCAACTTATTCGAGGCTGCCTGGTGATCCAACTAACAAGTATAAGCATGAAATTGACTCCTATTTACAGGAACAATTTGCGTTTAACATTTTTTCTCAGAATACACTGGATTATCTAAATACCAGTCATCCTAAGGTCCCAAATCTGTATACCCTCCCAAAAATTCATAAAAGTCTTCTCACTCCTCCTGGCAGACCGATTGCAAGATACGTGGACTCTTTTTTACAACCCTTGGTTAGGGATATGGACTGTTTCCTGCAGGATTCAGCTATGCTTTTGGAACTGATATACACCATTCCATGTATGTGGAAGATTTACTGGTGACCTTGGACATCTCCAGTTTGTACACGGTGATACCACATGTGAATGGTCTTGGCGCAACTCATCTACATCTTAGCAAATACCCATATGTGGGTCCTCTGGTTGAAGTGTTGATGCATCTTTTGGAGTTTTGTCTACAATCCAACTACTTCAAATTCAAAAATCAATTCTTTCTACAACTTCAACTGATGGGGTCGGACAGCGATGGGGTCGAATGTGGCCCCATCATATGCCAAATGCTATATGGTGAAGTTTGAGACATATGATACTGAACTGTTCAAGGATCAGCGTATAAAGTTTTACAAACAATATATAGATAATCTGCTGCTTATTTGGAGTAGCACGGAGCAGGATCAACAACACTGGTTTGAACAACTGAATATGATGACTCTGGCTTTGAAGTTTAAAATGCAATTCTCTAAGCAGATCATCGATTTCTTTGATATAGGCCTATTTAAGGTAAATTACAGAATTCAGTCCACCTTGTTAAGAAAAGAAACTGACTGGAATTCATTGCTACATTTCACCTCCTGTCATCCACCAGCACTTAAAAGTGCTCTTCCAAAATCTCAACTACAACGAATCATTCGGAATAATTCTATGGACAGTAATAAAGAGAAACAGCTGGTTGAGATGGAAGGTACGTTCATTCAAAGAGGTTACCCCCCAAGTCTACTCAGGAAGCAAAAAGAGGGCCTTTGGAATGATCAAGCTCACCATGACGGAGATACTACAGAGGAGAGAATGACTTTTGTCACCACCTATACGGGTGACAAACGACTTATTGGGGAACAACTTCATGACAATTGGAACATTCTAGCTACTGATACCAGCTTACCATTTACCAAAACGGCTCCCCCTAGGATTGGGTTTATACGTTCAAGATCACTCAGAGATATTTTGCTGAAAACTGACCGCATTATGAGCTATAATAAGAGCACATGACTGAGGACAGAGAAAAAAAGTTGTGTTTTGGTGTATTGGCTGCACTACTTGCAGTGGACTAATAACAGGTGATTATTTCACCCACTCTCACAAACGCCAAAAATTCTTTCATAAGTACAGATTGACATCCACCACTACACATATAGTCTATCTGCTCCATTGCATTTGTGACCTCTTTTACGTGGGTAAGACCACAGATGATTTAAGGACTCGTATGGCAAAACATTGATCATCAATAAGGACAGCACTAAAACACGGGACGTCGGACCAACCTGTGGCCTGGCATTTTGTGGAGAAACAGCACACGGTCAAAGACCTTAAGTATGCAATCATTGACCATGTCCCACCTTTGTCTAGAGGTGGGGACAGGAATACACTACTCCTAAGAAGAGAAGCTCGCTGGACCTATGTGCTTAACACACTAATCCCATATGGTCTCAATACCCATCTGGATCGACAAGTGTGTGTCTAGGTTTTACTTATATGCGGTGGCTGTATAGTTGTATAATTTTATGGTTGTGCTTGATTGGACTGTAACTATTTACTATTTACATTTCCCTCTTTGTATATATTTATCTTGGATGCTCCCGATGTTTCTATACATGGTTTGTCATTTGAGCATTACCCATTGTGTACTGTGGTCCGCCTATAAAGTGACATCTGTTTCCTTATATAGTCCCTGTACCTTATTTTATTTGAGCTTGTGCCTTATGTTGGGTAATATGCTATTCTGTCCACCTAATGTTATTTTTGGTAAATTGGGCATTTTTGGGGTATTGCTTGTTCTATATATGGGCTTGTTATCTGACTTTTACATTTGGTTGGCCCATCCGATGCTTTGGGATAGATGTATAGATAGCATGCCTTTTTGCTAATGTTGGATTTATATGCTAGATTTGGTTACTGACTACACACATATTGCGTGTAATTACTTGTGTTTACATTCTGACAGATGACGGCTGTAGAATTCTGGACGTGTGTGGGGGTGTTGTCCCTTACACACATGCTGATTGGTTGAGCGGGTCTGTGTTTCTTAGAATATGCGGCTTATGACACTCCCCCTGTTTACTATGTTGGTGTGTTTTTCGCTGCAGTTAAGGCCACTGCTATGCTATATTCAGAATGCCTCTATTGTTTGTATGGATTGAATTATGAGGTATGTTTAACTGTTTCATGCTATTAACTTGCTAATATCGTTATTTAGACTCCCTTACTAGGCAGGTTACTATGGTGACTGGATCACTTCCGGTTACGCTATGGTTTTGTTGTGCCGGTTTGCTCAAACTACACATTATGTATTTTAATCACTCTGCATCCACTTTCTATGTTTATTTTAGCAGACTGTGGGATTGCTGTATTCATATTTGATATGCTGCTATATTGTTTATGGTTTTGTTTTTGCTTTTGTTCTCATGTTGCCCTATTGTTGCCTTGTTTTGCGCTCTCTCTTCCACCTCTCTTTAACGCTCTCTCTCCCCCTCTCTTTTGCTCTATTTTGTGCTCTCCCCCCTCTCTTTTGTTCTCTCTCCCCTCTCTTTTTCTCTCTCTCTCCCCTTTCTCCCCCTCTCTTTTGCTGTATCTCTACCTCTCTTTTGCTCTCTCTATGTCCCTTCTTTTGCTCTCCCTCCCCCCTCTCTTTTGCTCTCCCTCACCCCCCTCTTTTGCTCTCTCTATCTTGCCTCTTTGTCTTGTGGTCACCTTCTATCCCCCCCCTTTTGAGCTCTCTCACACCCGCCCGGCCCCGCCCACATCACACCCACCCTGTATGTGTCACACCAGCCCCGCCCAGCCCCGTCTGCGTCACGCACGGCCCCGCCCATGTCACTCCCAGGTCCGCCCACATCACGCCACCTCGGCACTCGGCAGATGCCAGGTCAGTCTGTTAAAGGCCAGGTGTGTTTGTCCTTGCACAGTTTCTACTGCGCATGACAGCTTCCGACAAACACACTTGGCCTTTTATATTATAGGATATATATATATATATATATATATATATATATATATATATATATATATATATATATATATATGATTTTTTTTTGGTTCAATATATAACTATATATATATATATATATATATATATATAAACAAGTTAACGTCCAGCACCAATTCTGTCCTCGATAAGGGTGCAAGCAGCCGCTGTCTCACCTTGACAGGTATTAATATGTAAAATAGAAATGGCTGCAGCACTCCAAGTTGTTTTTTATAACATTTTTATTACAAGCAGTGAAATACAGGCGACGTTTCGGGCCTCTGCCCTTTCTCAAGCCAAGTCACTGCTTGTAATAAAAATGTTATAAAAAACAACTTGGAGTGCTGCAGCCATTTCTATTTTACATATATATATATATATATATATATATATATATATATAGACACATGATTATATTTAGTTATAGATATTTACAGATATATTGGAATATCTATTTAGAAATACATAGACAATATCCTGCTATGTGCAGAACATTGGAATGTCAAATATATACAGTAAATATACACTACAACACTTTATTAAATATGAATATTGCATGATTATGTTTTTACATGTTTTCATCTACTTAACTGCAAAAGGCTCCAATGCATTTTATATATGTATATACTGTATGTGTGTGTATATATGTAGTCATGTGTTTATATGTATATATATGTCTGTAAATACATATACACATATAAATATATATATATATATATATATATACATATATATATACACACACACACACATATAAATATTTATAATGTATATGTATGTATATCTATTATATGTAATTTTTAATTATATGTATTTGTGCATTATTTTTATAATAGTTTTTATTAGTTGGTGATATTATGAGTGTAACTGTACTTTGTAATTTATTTTTTATGTGATTTTTGGAACTTTTTGTTAAGCGAAACAGTTAACCAGAGCTCTGAGGATGCGGTAATCATTCTACCATAAATTGTGATTGTGCTCAAGGGATCGCATTTACTTTGAACTTGTAATACGAGTGGAAAACCTGACGCGTGCGAAAACCCGCCATAAACCCCTTTCTGCTTGCTCGTACCTGTTAGTGCTCCACTCGTAATCTAACCCTAAATAGATTTCATGCACCTCCCTATAGTTATGTGTGCTGCCATGTTGGAACTTAGGTTACACTGTAGGTATCTGATGGAGAGTTACTGCACATGGGCAAACAGGTCAGCACTGGAATGCAATAAAAGGTAAATTTCAACATGGAGGAATTCATGACTAGCATGAGGCAGGGAATAAAATCAATTCTATGCATATAAAATGTATTTAGGGCCAGATTACAATTGGAGTGCTAAATATCGCTTTAATGAAAGCAATATTTGTGCTCTACTTTGTAATACTAGCGCACGCTAATTTGTGCTGGTATTACAAGTTCACAGCTATGCAAATGTGACTACACTAGACAGTATTTTGGAGGCATTTGGGACAGATTTATAAAATTAACCAAAGATCTGATCTCTGATTCATTTTATAAGTGCTTGAAATGGCTGATTAATTAACGGTGCCCTCCTACCGGGAAAATTTGCCCAGCGATAATTTAGCGCTCCACATGTAATCTAGCCCTTAGTTTTTAATGTCTCTTTAACATGCTTTACTAGGGAATTGTAATATCCAAGACACGCCCACCCTATCATTAGCTCACCACTTGTAATCTAGCCCTATGTTAAGTAACATGTCCCTTTAAGATAAAAAAATAGATGTGTTGTTCAGAATATATTTTAAGTTATCTAGTTATATAAAATAAATACTTGCAAAAGAATATGACTAATCACTCAAGAAGTTAGGAAAACAGCACACCCATTTTTGTGGGTCACAGAATAAGAGGACCTGCCAAGTCCCAATGCACAATCCAAAAAATAAAGGATATTCCAGCCTCCAAAATGCAAAAAGAACCTTTATTTCCGCATGGGGTCCTCAGAAGAAAACATACAACGTTTCAAGTCTATTGAAGGCTCTTAGTCATGTATCATGTTTTGTTTTTTTAAAGAATATGACTGACTTTCTCTGTACCCTACAATTGGTATATTGTTCTACTGTTTTTTTTTATTAATACTGGTATACCTAGTTTATATTTTATTAGATAGATGTTTTTACTTTTAGTATATAGTTGTACCATTAAAATTGGTATGCATGCTGTTTCTTTTTGTGTACAGGGAGACAAAAGTGTGGCACCTTAGTACTCAAATTATTTCTCTGAAGACCTCATTCTGAATTCAGAATTTTGCTGTGCTCTCTGATATCTTTAGATTCCTCATCTTATTTCAGCAGCGCTCATTCTCATCTCATATGTATATGGGTCAGTTAGCATAAACATAGCTATTTGTGGATTTTGGAGGGGGGTTGCTGTTACCAAGGTAACTAACAACCAGTATGCTGAGGTACCGGGTACCTCAATAAACCATTTGGATAATTCTAAATCATTTTGTACTGAGATCAAGATTTAAGAGTTCATGTAAGCCTGCAAAAAAGAAGAATTAATGTATAAAATCAGACCCTGACTGAAAATATGTTTGCTTTATGTCTTGCCGTGTCCCTGAGCTACTTTTTAGGGATTAAAATTTTGTCCTTGCAAAGTAGGTCTGTGCTTGGTTATTCATTACCATAAACCAATGGCAACGACGGAAGAACTTGAGCCTCAAAGATTTTAGGAAAAATTATACCTAACATGAAGTAATGAGAACCCATAGACTTACTAGTAATATGACATCACTTCAAATATGAAAAAAAAGATTTATAATTAGTATAAGTTTTGTTATAAATAGTACAGCTCAAAGTTCCTGTTTTGGAGACTTTCAGCTAAAAAGTTCAGTTAGTTAGTTTTCTAATTCCTCATTATATAGCCTGTCACTTAGGGCCCGATGATCTAAGAATTCTGGTCAGCATGGAGAGTTTCAAGACAAAATCTATACTTTAGTTTCCACAAGTAGTTTTCACCTAACTGCTTATTGTGGTAGGTGAAAACTACTTGTGGAAACTAAACTTTAATTCTTCACATGCGTAGCACTATAGCATAGCATTATATAATATTAACTTTAGTTGCTTTGTTGCTATGTTTTCTATAAACTGCATGTGACCATATTGCTTTGATTGGCATGGGCAGCTTTTACATATGTATGTCCTTCAAGAAGACTTAACTCATTACTGTATATATATATATATATAACATTTGGGTAATGATTATATATAGGTATAAATATATACCATACATATATATATATATATATATATATATATATATATATATATATCCTGTATATACTGTATATATATATATATCAATTTCTCTTTATAAAAACTTAGAACACACTCCCCTATGTGGAATGTGACATATTTACAGTACATACGCAGTTAAACACTTTATTAAATATGAATATTGCATAAATATACACACACACACACATATATATCTATATATATATATATATATGTCTATATGTGTATTTATGCGTTTATATGAGTATATATGCCTGTAAATAAATATATACACATATAAATACATTTGTACACACTCTCTCTCACACACACACACACACATATATAGATAGATAGATATACTTACTTAGACATGTATTTGTATGTTTCTCTATGTCAAACCCTTTGCATTTATGCAAATTTTAAAAATATTTTTTTTTATTAGATGGTGTTACTGTTAGTGTAAATGTACTTTTAAATGTATTTTTTATGTGTTTTGTGCCACTTTTTATTAAAGTGTAACAGTTAACCAGAGCTCTGAAGTTACGCTAACCTGTTGCATGTTACATTTAATTGAACTTGTGCAAACGCGTTTACTTTCAACTTGTAATACACGCGCTACTTCAGACACATGCAAACACCCGCAATAAACCCATTTCACTTGTGCTTAACAGCTAACTCACTACTCGTAATCTAGCCCATAGTATTTACAAATATTAAGCCACACAATATAAGCTAATTTTTATTGCTCATTTTACACTGTAATTATAGGTTATAAAAACAAGATAAAAACTATAAATAGAAAAGAACTGTGGGGCATATTTAACAATGTGTGAGCGGACATGATACGAAGTAGCGTATCATGTCTGCTGCACATTGCTGTGCATCGATAAATGCCGACAGTAAACGGACAAGTTATGGAGCAGCGGTCTTTAGACCGCTGCTTCATAACTTCTGTTTCCGGCGAGCCTGAAGGCTCGCCGGAAACAAGGGGCTTCAAGTTCCATAGGGAGCTTGATAAATATGCCCCTATATATCAAGGCTTATTGAAACATCTTGAAATGAGAATCTGAATGTCAGAATCCAATTTCAAGTTTATTGATTAAATTTAGTAGATTAGAGGTACAGATTTGAACTAAAGTTTGAGCAGTGAAATGGATGATACACGGGAATTGACATGTACTTGTATAGTGTTCATCAGATATGCATAGATTTATCTTGGTTTAATTCTATATTAACAAGTACAGCAAACATAGAGGCATATTTAACAAATGTCTTGCGGACCTGATCCGACAGTGCGGATCAGGTCCGCAAGACATCGATGAATGCGGAGAGCAATACGCTCTCCGTATTCAGCATTGCACTAGCAGTTTACAAGAGCTGCTAGTGCAACGCTGCCCCCTGCAGACTCGTGGCCAATGGGCCGCCAGCAGGGGGGTGTCAATCAACCCGATCGTACTCGATCGGGTTGAATTCCGGCGATTCCTATCCGCCTGCTCAGAACAGGCGGACAGGGTTATGGAGCAGCGGTCTTTGTGACAGCTGCTCCATAACTTGTGTTTCTGGCGAGCCTGCAGGCTCGCCAGAAACACGGGACGTCAAGCTCCATTTGGAGCTTGATAGATAGGCCCCATAGTCTACAGATTCCCTTGTATCAGTCTTTTAGTTGTCTTTAATTGTCTACTTCTATGATAGGTAAACAAATATTTGGGAAGTTAACTATCCAAATCTATACTTTTTACTCTTTTTAAAATTGCCAGAGCACCACAAATACATAATGAGCATCTTCATTCAGAAATGTAATAACATCATGTAGGAAATACACAAATGAGTTGACTGCTCTATTTGCTCAATCAAGGTGGAGGCATGTTCTGCTATTAAAGACACAAGACACCCAAAAAGTCACTGTGAATATATCCAACAATCGGAAACATCAGTCAGATTAAATATGTTTATAATAGAATAAACAATTAACCAGCTCTATACACCACATAAATAAGCTTGAGTTGCTAGTGATATCTATAAAAGTTTCCGTATCACTAGGTGAAAGGTGAAAGAGAAGAAAAAGGTGCAGCCTAGCCAGAAACTACTCATAAGACATACATTTAAAATATATATATACTGTATATGTAGTGTTGAGAATAATCCTTCTCTGATAAAAAAAGTCCAAGGCACAATAGTAATCAAATTAATAGAAATGTATTATGTAATGTATTGCAAAACCAAATTAATAAAACATACCACCATAGAAAACTAGCCCTCTAGTGGCCACTAATAGGAAGCCATCTTAGTTGCAAGTATAGGTGTAGATTTATTTACTGCAGTGAATCATGTCCGCTCGACCTCGCTTAATGCCGACAGCATACAGTGTCTGCATTTAACATTGCACAAGCATTTCTTGTGAAATGCTTGTGCAATGCCACCCCCTGCTCACTGGCGGCCAATCGGCCGCTAACATGGGCCGTCAATCATCCTGATCATTTCGTATCGGGATGATTTCCATCTGCCCCCTTACAACCGCTGCTTCTTAACTTCCGTTTCAGGCAGACCTGAAATAATGGGGCTCCGAAGCAGCATCTGCTGCTTAATAAATGGACCCCATAGATCTAAGTAGCAAAGTTCATCAAAGGAATGTAAAAAGACCAATAAGGCATCCAACAGCTCAATAATCATGGAATCCTGTACATACCCCAGAGAAAAGGGGTATATGCTATATGTTACTATTAAAAGCATGAGCGGTTTCTGGAATTACTACTTAATAATTGGTGCCAGGATAGTCACCAAGATTATTATACAGTTCAATGTGTAATCATTCTCCCAGTGGAATGTCCACCAAGAGGGTAATGTCCTCTCCCAAGATCAAAACCCCACCCAGGAATCATAACACTATAAATAATGAACAATCTCACCTTCACATGACCGATGTAATCACTCATTGACATACATTTCATATCCAGGATTGTTGCATATATGCTATGTAAATGGAACCCAAATCAATGTCTCCCACATGGGCTTTTTCCCATCCGTTGCACATTTCACAGAGTATAGAGTAAAAGGCATCCCAGACTACATGCTAATCTGCAAGCCCAGCAGAGTCACTATTGCTGCTACGCAACATTGCTTAATTTATTCATACGTCTATAGCAAATTAAATAAACAACATTTCCACCAAATGGTTTGGAATGTGAGCCTAAATATTGTTTAAATATTCATCAACTTTTCTTACTCTGATACACGATGACCCTTATTCTAACCTATTAGAGTTTTCCATGCAAAAACTTACATATTTGAGGCCGAAGAATCGAAAGCTTTCCGTTTGGTGAGATTATGTAAGAGGTCTTGCCAGTACTTTGAGGTCCCTCAAAAATGTTTTGAAATTCAAATTTTTGTTTTAGAACTATTTATCTCCTTATACTGACATCTGGATTTGAAGAAAACATACCTAAATAACAATATAATGCTAAACAAACACAAAGGTTTTGCTAAACTAAAACAAATATGTGATGCGTTTCTAATATTGTCCAATAGGTAAAAGAAAAAAAAACATTTATCTATCTAGCATAATTAGTTAATTTTATTATATTTACATGATTAATTTCAGAACAGTCTACATTGGAGTGTGGTGCAATAAAATGTAAGCCGGCAATTATACAAATACTGAACTTGTACAGCCAAGACATTTTCAGTTCATCCGCAATTTTCGTACTGAATATCCAGCGAAATTCGTTTCCATAAATATTTGTTTTAATTTAAAATTTCAAAGTTATAGGTACTGTCCTCTTCTTGTCAGAGCCCTGGCAGCGTTTACAGCAGGCTTAAAGGGACACTGAACCCAAATGTTTTGTTTCATGATTCAGACAGAGCATGCAATTTTAAGGAACGTTCTAATTTACTCCTATTATCAATTTTTCTAAGCTAAGGACCCAGCAACATTTTGCTCAGACACTGGACAACACTTGTTTATTGGTGTGCAAATTTATTCACCAATCAGCAAGAGCAACCCAGTTTGTTCACCAAAAATAGGCCGGCATCTAAAATTACATTCTTGCTTTTCAAATAAAGATACCAAGAGAATGAAGAAAATTTGATAATAGGAGTAAATTAGAAACTTGCTTAAAATTGTATGCTCTACCTGAATCATAAAAGAAAAACATTTGGGTTCAGTGTCCCTTTAACGCTCTTGAGCGAGCTAAGTCTCCTGTTAGCACGGCTGGGGCTCTGGCAAGAAAAGGATCTGGTTAGAGCGCTCTCCAGAGCGTGTTAAGGTAAATATTAACCCCTTAAACACCTGATTTTCTTCAGTATTTTTTCGTTTTCTTTCTTTATTTTTTTTGTTCATTCATTCGGATATTAATTTAGTTAAAACAAAAACAAATATCTAGCGCTGTGGAATCTGTTGGCACTCTACAAATAACCGATAATAATAATAATTTCCGATTATCGTCATGATTATCCATTTGTGACGAAACAAATGCACATCTCTAACAAATGCTATAAGAGTAAATACTGTAAGACCCTAACAAATGGATTTGGATATCAGTGAAGTGAAAGACTGTGCTACAAAATGACTGTGTGTATTTTCACTACAAATTAAGCCCTAACAAATAAATAAGCTAACTGGCTTCTTTGTGTGGTTGCAGTGATTTGGGGAATTTTTTATTCTTCCATTTAGGGCTAGACTACGAGGATGCGTTACAAAAGTGATATTGGCTTTTTTCAGCTTTACTATACATCGCCAATATGGGCGGCGATGCTTGGTGTTATCTGTAGCCAGCATCGCCGACCAATGCCTTGTGCAGTAAACGCTTCTCGCCGATGCTGCTATGTCAGGGACGTGGAATATTTTGACAGGCTCGCTCAACATAGCGCCGGATCCATTGGAATATTTTGCCGCCTCGTAGCTTAGACCTTATACATCAAAAACCATACATAGTTAGATAAATATCTTTCAAATAAAAATGTATGTTTCTAATATTTTTTTAGGGACCTCTTCATGCTGATGAGATGTCTTAGATAATCTCGCCTGAGCAGAGTGGAGAGTCCTAAGTATTGGTCACTATAAAGTGAGAGATAAGATGAGGAGTTTGTGTAAATATAAAGATAAGTTAATGGAGTTTGCTCTCACTGCAAATGTAATCCATTTAATTTAGTTGTGGTTTCATTTAGCAGAAACAAATTTGCTTTGTTCTCTTTGTATTATTTGTAGCCTAAACCTAGGTAGGCTAATAAGAGGCTAGGAGTGTGCAGGTGTGTTTAGCAGTCTATGCCAGCAGTATTTGTAACTATGTATAACATTGCTAAAAATAATGTTGCAAAGTTGCACTGTTGCCAGATGGCTTAAAGGGACAGTAAAGTCAAAATAAAACTTTAATGGTTTGTATAGAGCATGTCATTTTTAAACAACTTTACAATTTCCTTCCATTTTAAAATTGCTTTGTTCTTTTGGTATCATTTGTTGAAAAGTAAGTCTAGGTATGGTCATAGGAACTCAGGAGTGTGCACTTGGCTTTAATACTCTATAGCAGCAATGATTGCAACAGTTTATAGCACTGCTACCAACAATGTTGCAAAACACAGCTGCCTTAGGCCTAGATTTGGAGTTTGGCTTTAGCCGTGAAAACCAGCGTTAGAGGCTCCTAACGCTGGTTTTAGGCTACCGCCGGTATTTGGAGTCAGTGATTAAAGGGTCTAACGCTCACTTTTCAGCCGCGACTTTTCCATACCGCAGATCCCCTTACGTCAATTGCGTATCCTATCTTTTCAATGGGATCTTTCTAACGCTGGTATTTAGAGTCGTTTCTGAAGTGAGCGTTAGAGCTCTAACGACAAAACTCCAGCCGCCGGAAAATAGCAGGAGTTAAGAGCTTTCTGGGCTAACGCCGGTTCATAAAGCTCTTAACTACTGTACCCTAAAGTACACTAACACCCATAAACTACCTATGTACCCCTAAACCGAGGTCCCCCCACATCGTCGCCACTCGATTTAAATTTTTTAACCCCTAATCTGCCGACCGCCACCTACGTTATACTTATGTACCCCTAATCTGCTGCCCCTAACCCCGCCGACCCCTGTATTGCATTTATTAACCCCTAACCTGCCCCCCACAACGTCGCCGCCAGCTACTTACAATAATTAACCCCTAATCTCCCGACCGCAAAGCGCCGCCACCTACGTTATCCTAATGTACCCCTAATCTGCTGCCCCTAACACCGCCGACCCCTATATTATATTTATTAACCCCTAATCTGCCCCCCTCAACGTCGCCTCCACCTGCCTACACTTATTAACCCCTAATCTGCTGAGTGGACCTGAGCGCTACTATAATAAAGTTATTAACCCCTAATCCGCCTCACTAACCCTATCATAAATAGTATTAACCCCTAATCTGCCCTCCCTAACATCGCCGACACCTACCTTCAATTATTAACCCCTAATCTGACGACCGGAGCTCATCGCTACTATAATAAATGGATTAACCCCTAAAGCTAAGTCTAACCCTAACACTAACACCCCCCTAACTTAAATATAATTTACATCTAACGAAATTAATTAACTCTTATTAAATAACTTATTCCTATTTAAAGCTAAATACTTACCTGTAAAATAAATCCTAATATAGCTACAATATAAATTATAATTATATTATAGCTATTTTAGGATTAATATTTATTTTACAGGCAACTTTGTAATTATTTTAACCAGGTACAATAGCTATTAAATAGTTAAGAACTATTTAATAGTTACCTAGTTAAAATAATAACAAATTTACCTGTAAAATAAATCCTAACCTAAGATATAATTAAACCTAACACTACCCTATCAATAAATTAATTAAATAAACTACCTACAATTACCTACAATTAACCTAACACTACACTATCAATAAATTAATTAAACACAATTCCTACAAATAAATACAATTAAATAAACTAGCTAAAGTACAAAAAATAAAAAAGAACTAAGTTACAAAAAATAAAAAAATATTTACAAACATCAGAAAATTATTACAACAATTTTAAACTAATTACACCTACTCTAAGCCCCCTAATAAAATAACAAAGACCCCCAAAATAAAAAAATCACTACCCTATTCTAAATTAAAAAAGTTAAAAGCTCTTTTACCTTACCAGCCCTGAACAGGGCCCTTTGCGGGGCATGCCCCAAGAATTTCAGCTCTTTTGCCTGTAAAAAAAACACATACAATACCCCCCCCAACATTACAACCCACCACCCACATACCCCTAATCTAACCCAAACCCCCCTTAAATAAACCTAACACTAAGCCCCTGAAGATCTTCCTACCTTGTCTTCACCATCCAGGTATCACTGATCCGTCCTGGCTCCAACATCTTCATCCAACCCAAGCGGGGGTTGGCGATCCATCATCCGGTGGCTGAAGAGGTCCAGAAGAGGCTCCAAAGTCTTCCTCCTATCCGGCAAGAAGAGGACATCCGGACCGGCAAACATCTTCTCCAAGCGGCATCTTCGATCTTCTTGCATCCGGTGCGGAGCGGGTCCATCTTGAAGCAGGCGACGCGGATCCATCCTCTTCTTCCGTTGTCTCCCGACGAATGACGGTTCCTTTAAGGGACGTCATCCAAGATGGCGTCCCTTGAATTCCGATTGGCTGATAGGATTCTATCAGCCAATCGGAATTAAGGTAGGAATATTCTGATTGGCTGATGGAATCAGCCAATCAGAATCAAGTTCAATCCTATTGGCTGATCCAATCAGCCAATCAGATTGAGCTCGCATTCTATTGGCTGATCGGAACAGCCAATAGAATGCGAGCTCAATCTGATTGGCTGATTGGATCAGCCAATCGGATTGAACTTGATTCTGATTGGCTGATTCCATCAGCCAATCAGAATATTCCTACCTTAATTCCGATTGGCTGATAGAATCCTATCAGCCAATCGGAATTCAAGGGACGCCATCTTGGATGACGTCCCTTAAAGGAACCGTCATTCGTCGGGAGACAACGGAAGAAGAGGATGGATCCGCGTCGCCTGCTTCAAGATGGACCCGCTCCGCACCGGATGCAAGAAGATCGAAGATGCCGCTTGGAGAAGATGTTTGCCGGTCCGGATGTCCTCTTCTTGCCGGATAGGAGGAAGACTTTGGAGCCTCTTCTGGACCTCTTCAGCCACCGGATGATGGATCGCCAACCCCCGCTTGGGTTGGATGAAGATGTTGGAGCCAGGACGGATCGGTGATACCTGGATGGTGAAGACAAGGTAGGAAGATCTTCAGGGGCTTAGTGTTAGGTTTATTCAAGGGGGGTTTGGGTTAGATTAGGGGTATGTGGGTGGTGGGTTGTAATGTTGGGGGGGGGTATTGTATGTGTTTTTTTTACAGGCAAAAGAGCTGAAATTCTTGGGGCATGCCCCGCAAAGGGCCCTGTTCAGGGCTGGTAAGGTAAAAGAGCTTTTAACTTTTTTAATTTAGAATAGGGTAGGGAATTTTTTATTTTGGGGGTCTTTGTTATTTTATTAGGGGGCTTAGAGTAGGTGTAATTAGTTTAAAATTGTTGTAATAATTTTCTGATGTTTGTAAATATTTTTTTATTTTTTGTAACTTAGTTCTTTTTTATTTTTTGTACTTTAGCTAGTTTATTTAATTGTAGTTATTTGTAGGAATTGTGTTTAATTAATTTATTGATAGTGTATTGTTAGGTTAATTGTAGGTAGTTTATTTAATTAATTTATTGATAGGGTAGTGTTAGGTTTAATTATATCTTAGGTTAGGATTTATTTTACAGGTAAATTTGTTATTATTTTAACTAGGTAACTATTAAATAGTTCTTAACTATTTAATAGCTATTGTACCTGGTTAAAATAATTACAAAGTTGCCTGTAAAATAAATATAAATCCTAAAATAGCTACAATATAATTATTCGTTATATTGTAGCTATATTAGGATTTATTTTACAGGTAAGTATTTAGCTTTAAATAGGAATAATTTATTTAATAAGAGTTAATTAATTTCGTTAGATGTAAATTATATTTAAGTTAGGGGGGTGTTAGTGTTAGGGTTAGACTTAGCTTTAGGGGTTAATCCATTTATTATAGTAGCGATGAGCTCCGGTCGTCAGATTAGGGGTTAATAATTGAAGTTAGGTGTCGGCGATGTTAGGGAGGGCAGATTAGGGGTTAATACTATTTATGATAGGGTTAGTGAGGTGGGTTAGGGG
This sequence comes from Bombina bombina, assembly GCF_027579735.1. Lineage (NCBI taxonomy): Eukaryota > Metazoa > Chordata > Amphibia > Anura > Bombinatoridae > Bombina > Bombina bombina. The sequence continues at coordinate 688,258,700 of NC_069501.1, read as the reverse complement.
TTAATAACTTTATTATAGTAGCGGTGCGGTCCGCTCGGCAGATTAGGGGTTAATAAGTGTAGGCAGGTGTCGGCGACGTTGTGGGGGGCAGATTAGGGGTTAATAAATATAATATAGGGGTTGGCGATGTTAGGGCAGCAGATTAGGGGTACATAGGGATAACGTAGGTTGCGGCGGTTTACGGAGCGGCAGATTAGGGGTTAAAAAAATATGCAGGGGTCAGCGATAGCGGGAGCGGCAGATTAGGGGTTAATAAGTGTAAGGTTAGGGGTGTTTAGACTCGGGGTACATGTTAGAGTGTGCAGACGTAGGAAGTGTTTCCCCATAGGAAACAATGGGGCTGCGTTAGGAGCTGAACGCTGCTTTTTTGCAGGTGTTAGGTTTTTTTTCAGCTCAAACAGCCCCATTGTTTCCTATGGGGATATCGTGCACGAGCACGTTTTTGAGGCTGGCCGCGTCCGTAAGCAACTCTGGTATCGAGAGTTGCATTTGCGGCAAAAATGCTCTACGCTCCTTTTTTGGAGCCTAACGCAGCATTTGTTTGAACTCTCGATACCAGAGTTAAATTTATGGTGCGGCCAGAAAAAAGCCCGCGGAGCGTTAACAGCCCATCTACCGCCAAACTCCAAATCTAGGCCATAGAGTGCTAAAGACATGTGCATGCTCCCGAGCCCACATGGGCCTACCTCAGAATGCTTTTCAACAAGCGATACAAAGAGAACCAAGCACATTTGACCATAGAAGTATAATGGCAAGTTATTTAAAATGACATGCTCTATTCGAATCATGAAAGTTTAATTTTGACTTCACTGTCCCTTCAAGACACATGCACACTTCTGAGCTTACTTAGGATTGCTCTTTACAAAGGATACTAAGAGAACTAAACACAATCTATAATATAATTAATTGGATTTTTTTAAAAAAATGTCATGCTCTATCTAATCAATTTAATTTAATTTTGACTTTACTGTCCCTTTAAGAGTGGGCCCTGCCTCTTCCTTTATGCATCATGTACTCCTAGTTAAAGGGACATGAAACCCAACATTTTTCTTTCATTATTCAGATACACTTTTAACCAACTTTCCAAGTTACTATTATTATTTTGCTTAGTTCTCTCGGTGTACGTTATTGAAAGTATACCTAGGTAGGCTCATGAGCTGGGAATTAGCTGCTGATTGATGGCTACACATATATACCTCTTTTTTTATTGGCTTACCAATGTGTTTGGCTGTCTTCTAGTGCTGCATTGCTGCTCCTTCAATAAAGGATACAAAGAAAATAAAGTAAAATTGATAATAAAAGTATATTGGAAAGTTGTTTTAAAATGTATGTTCTATTTGAATTATGAATGAAATTTTGGGTTTCATGTATCTTTAACATAAGAAAGTGTTCCCATAAAGTTTTTTTTTTATATATAGGTAGGTGCAGTTGGGTGAAAAGAAAAAAAAATTCCAAAAGCAGCAGCACAATAGTCATATCATGGTTTCTTATTCCAAGGCTATAAAACAGAACCAACAACATTTCAGGTGTTACCCATGATTCATGTTGCCTTTTTTAAACATTAACCTTTTCATATAGTTTATCATTTTCAACATTTAACTGAAAAACATTTTACTCACATCTACTGTCCAAATAATGTTAAAGCATCCTAACTCAACAATAGGCAAGATGATTAAAGGGACGCTAAACACTAAAAACATGTCATGCCCATCCCTCTAATTATGGGTGCTGTCATTATGGAACCTAGGTTACAATGCAGTTGTCTGAAGAAGAAATACTGCACATGTGCAAACAGGTCAGCACTGGAATGTAGTGAAAGACATGGTGGTGCCAATGACTAAAGGGAGAAGGGGAATAACCTCCATACTATGCTTATAAAATGTATTTAGTGTTTTTATGTCCCTTTAAGGGTTAACACCCAAAATAGTGTTGCTACTGCTGTATGGCCTTTATATTACAAACCATGATTTGAGTTGATATGACTATTGTGCTGCTACTTTTTGAATTTTCTAGGTATACCTGGGGTGTTTGTAGTCACCTGCCTTGTGCCCTTTCCTGTTTATGTGTGCTGGACATTATATGCTTTCTGAAGTTGGTTACCAGTGCCAGTTTATGTCATATTATGGTGAATCAAATAATTTGAGGTTGTTTACTCCTTGTTGGTTCATCTCTTTAGGTTTTTTTCACTACTTCATATTATTTCTTAATATTATGGTTAAAATGTATCATAATGTTTAAACCCACTCATTATCGAGCAGTTGTCTAGAACTAAATAAGGGGGGTCTCCTGATTACTTAACCTTAGTCAGAACAAAACAAAAAGACTCAGGAGCTGGATGATAAGACCAGCATGCTTGGTTTATTATTAATTAACTTTAATAAAAATTACACAAACTTTTTCAGGAAATAAATTATTTCTTCCCAAGAAAGAACGGAGGTGGCAGCTGAGTTCCTATATCATTATGATCACCTAGCAATAGCAGACGAGGGCCCCAAGATATTTAACCTACATTGCCAAGTGGGGCAACACACTTAAAGTGAAGGTAAACTTTGGTGAATGAAAGCCCGTTTTTTAAAAATACACTTTCATTCATCAAAGTTTACAAAGCAGCTGTTTTGATTAAAAACTTACCTTTTTTTCTATTAACAGCCAGAGCAGCTTCCCCCTCCTGGAAATCCTCTCTTTACACATCATCAATGACTAATCCGGCTTCCTCCAATCACGGCTTTCATCCCAGGGTGTTCATTGCACAAGGCCATGCTGTGATTGGAGGAAGTCAGATTAGTCATTGTTGACGTGTGAAGATAGGATTTCCAGGAGGGGGAAGCTGCTCTGGCTGTGAAAAGAAAAAAAGGTAAGTTTTTAATCAAAACGGCTGCTTTGTAAACTTTGATGAATGAAAGTGCCACTGTTTTTAATAGTATTTTTAAAAAACTCACTTTCATTCATCAAAGTTTACCTTCACTTTAAAGGGACACTGAACCCAATTTTTTTTTTTTTTTCATGATTCAGATAGAGCATGCAATTTTAAGGAATGTTCTAATTTACTCCTATTATCAATTTTTCTTCATTCTCTTGCTATCTTTATTTGAAAAAGAAGGCATCTAAGCTTTTTTTTCGTGGTTCAGACTCTGGACAGCACTTTTTTTATTGGTGGATGAATTTATCCACCAATCAGCAAGGACAACCCAGGTTGTTCACCAAAAATGGGCCGGCATCTAAACTTACATTCTTGCATTTAAAATAAAGATACCAAGAGAATAAAGAAAATTTGATGATAGGAGTAAATTAGAAAGTTGCTTAAAATGCCATGAATTGGGTTCAGTGTCCCTTTAAGCATTGTAATTGCCAGGTGCCTTCCCCTCAGTAGACTTGAGGCAGCAGACCCAGGGGGAGGGGCACTCCAGGCTCTGATTTGTAGTATCTTGCCCCTCCCATTAGCTCGCCCCTTTCTATGGCCAGACCCTGGCAATAAAAAATTGGGCCCTGAAACATCAACTCCCAACCCAGTAGGGACAAAGGTAAAGCAAACTGTAAATACAAGCATGCGTCTACCAAGGGGAGAACTAAGTTACTGCAGACTTACTAACAAAAGAACTAGCACAACTGCCCATGCTCCTGCTATTAGCTACTAAACCATCCCTAAGGTAGCTGATATCTCAGTGCCGCCTACCGAAATGCACCTGCAAACAAATAGAATAGGGATTAGGTAGGATGGGAGAACAGATGAAGATCTCAGAGGAAGAATATTCTCAGCAACAGCTTATAAAATAAGGCAATGATCCCCATCTACCACCTTGTGACAGTGCATCCTCCTTACCAACACTGCTAGGCCCCTGCCCTGAGAGAGTGTTAACCCTAATTCTAAACTTTCATAGACTTTGCTTCTAATTGATTTGTTTTTTTACAAAATAAGCTGTGTATAATTATTCACACAATCTTATAAGACACAGCCATCTTTTAATTGCAAGAACACTGATTGGATAGTCTAGGCTACCCAACAAAAGTATACACCTAATAGCACTCAAAAGTCCTTATAATAATGAAGCAATCTTAAAGAATAAAGGACATTATCTCAATATTAATGTGTAAGGGGGTTAGATAGTGTGATAATAATATGTAACTTTTATTTGTCTTATTAAAAACAACCAAAACATACACAATACATATAATTAAAACTACGAAATAGAGGACGGTCAGCGTGTGAATTAAAGTGAATGCTTATGTGTTAGCATCACTGTGGCCCCAATATTGCAGGAATTGAACTAATAACTATTAAGGACGTCAAATTTTTTGTATACTCAGGATAAGTACTGTATGTACCCGAAATAGTTAATGTATTCCTGTTCTTTAATAAAAGGAGCTACTGCTCATCATAAAGTATATCTTACTGCTGGTTATTCGTTAAGTGCCAAGGTAAAGTAGGCACCAACATATATATTAGATCCCAAATATATTCCGTGTATACCTTGGACAAGTTGGCATCACTCTTGTTATTATTTATAAATATAAATGAACTGTATTGAGTGTGCACTCATGTCCTTATGATAGAGAACAATATGCTTCAGTGGCTAACAATGTGTGACTAGCCAACAAACATAGGGATTGAATAATAATAAATAAGTTGGGAGTAGTAGTTGATGATGAAGCTGAGCTTCTTTTAATTGCAATTTAAGGATATTGTAAAAGAACATTAGGTAATAATAAAGCTTTAGTTTTGTCCTTATTAAATAAAAAAAATGAATGCATATCACAGTCAATTCTTACATTAATTGTCTATTTTAATCCCCATACTTGCTTACCTTTAATAAAGATCAGAACAAACTTACTGACAAGCAGCAATCTAAATTTGCATCTTATTAAATGCTGCAAATGTGTATTGCCTTGGAAGCGTATATTGTGATCATGTCCCATTAGTGCTACACATGGATAATTAAATGTGTTTGATCTGCATTTAAGAGATTTATTTAATCAATGAAGGAATTATCACGCTTTGATAGGGTAATTTCTGCTAATTCTGTGCTGATGGTCATATCTTAAAGAGTGAGGGGGGAATGTTTATTAGCTATTCTAATTCCCATTAATCTCTAACAAAAGTTACTTAGTTAATGCAATCCTTATTTTTTCTATGCATTTAAAGATCAACTTTGTGTCTTATTATTGCACTGCTTACTTATTAATTTAAAATTGGTTTACTATCCATAATTAGTATAAGGTGTTATATATATATATATATATATATATATATATATATATATATATATATATATATATATATATTTATATATATATATATCATGCAAACAGTAGATAGATATAGATACATATATATAAAAAAATTACGGACGGGACGCAACTGCTTTGAGCTAGTAGAAAGCAACCAACCAGATCCTAAACATATACTGATTGAGTCATGAATATATCAAATCTATGGTGCAGACCCTTAAATAAGATACAAGAATTTAGTAAAGAGAGAATAAATCCTGGAAATGTATACCTGGATAAAAGACTGGGAATTTAGCACTCTTTTTAAAAATATTTATTAGCTCATAGAAATATTTACAAGGTGTATCCAAAATTTAGATCTAGGATAGCTAGAAGAGAAGGTAATCTCTGACACCCATTAACTATATCAAAAGATGTTAATCATTATAGGTAAATACACAAAGAAAACCCAGATAGTATATATAATCACCTTAAAGAATTAGAGATTACATAGAAAAATTCAACATTCAACATTCAAACCTGACCGGTCAGGGGTAAGTGTTCATGCCTGAACAGAAAAAATCAACATGCATAATAGTTTACTGACATGTCTGTAAAACAGCAGGTAACGTGTCCTACTGCTAAAAACCTCTTGTATCCTTACGTAGCAAGCATAGGCATCTCAGTATTCATACTTAAATGTAACAAGAATATCAGTGGGGGACAATAGTCAGACTACTACACCCTGCTGCGTACGGCACCTTAATATGTAAGGCTCAATGCTGGGCAGGTATAAGAATGGGATCTAAGTAGTTTCTGAAAGTGTGCCCCAAAGTACTTGCATATCAATGTACATACATGTTAGTAATAAGGATATATTAGTGGGGAACAGTTGTCGAACTACTACACCCTGCTGCGTACGGCACCTTAATAAGTGAGGCTTAATGCCGGGCAGGTATTAAAATAGGATCTAAGTAGTTTACGACACAGCGCCCCAGAATATGTACATATATCATATAGTTGGCAAGCAAAACATATGGCAATAAAGTTAGAGTAACTCAGCTAGATTTGTAAGCAGGTAATCACATTAATCACAATAAGTCATTGTGTGAGTTGTTAACCGTCCTTGTTTAGAATTGGTCATACATGCAGGCAATGTATTAGCCATAGAGCAGAAAAAAGCATGATGCAGAGTGCAGGGTTGCAAATCAATGAAGCGTGTTGTTAGTATGCCACAAGCGTTTAGTCAGAGATAGCAGTCTCCTTTCACAATTACGGACTTTTAGTATGACCCCCTCATCAGGGTAACGATATCCAGTGTGATAATGAATATGCCTATCAATCAGGCAATAGATGTGACTTTATACGACCTGTCTCCAGAGTTGTTTTCGAGTTGGTATAGAATAGTTCAACCTTATTGACTTCAAAGGGACACCAAGATATGAATCTTTCAAGCGCGTATGTTTGCAGCGTGTCTGTTCTATGGCATCAACACAGACCACATGTTCTGGTTCGGCTTGTCCAATGCCGACGCGCGTTTCACCCGCTAGGTGGTTCGGGCTTCATCAGGTCAGGTTTGAATGTTGAATTTTTCTATGTAATCTCTAATTCTTTAAGGTGATTATATATATTATCTGGGTTTTCTTTGTGTATTTACCTATAATGATTAACATCTCTTGATATAGTTAATGGGTGTCAGAGATTACCTTCTCTTCTAGCTATCCTAGCTCTAAATTTTGGATACACCTTGTAAATATTTCTATGAGCTAATAAATATTTTTAAAAAAAGTGCTGAATTCCCTGTCTTTTATCCAGGTATACATTTCCAGGATTTATTCTCTCTTTACTAAATTCTTGTATATATATATATATATATATATATATATCTTATTAGTCGCCCTGATTATTTTACTTAGTGGTACTTACTATTTCAAGGATACTGAGTAAAATAAGCATTTTATCACCAACTCAAAGAGCCAGATCACAAGTAGTACATATATATATATATATATATATATTTGTGCGTGTATATATATAAATAAATATATATATATATATATATATATATATATATATATATATATATATATATATATATATATATATATATATATATATATATATATAGCTTGAATTGCAAAAAGAAAAAGCCGGCACTTCTCCCAGGATAAATGATAAAACGATCTTTATTTCATAAACATTAAAATAAGTTCAGAAGGAATGCAAAGCTAGAAAGTATGCCTTACATGTTTCGGCTAATGCAGCCTTAATCATAAGCATACTCCCAGGTAAAAATGGCTAAAATAAATAGTGCTTGCCCTTCACTTATTGGTTGAATTAAACATGTGACTAATGATACCTGGATGTACCTGTAGGTAGACATTTAAGGTGGAATTAAATCAATATATACTAACTGACCATGACTGTTATGTCAGATTAATTGACAGCAAAGAATGGAAGTGCATTTAATAGTTAATCGCACTTTCTCATCAGGTCGCAATGTTTTCTATAGTGCAAATACATGTGTTGCTGAAATGGTATATAAATTATATTATAGAAAAAAAAACAACAACAATATTCCTTATAGGTAAAGTTTTGACATTAAGGTCATATGAATTTGCAACAATGAAAGTAGTAATGGATATAAGATGTATTAGATGTTCGGTAAGAGGAGGTGACAATCTTACCACAATGTGTATAATATAAAAAAAGAAAAAAAAGAAAAAAACACTAAATCCAATAAATTGATTAGATTTAAAACTTGTGTAAGAGAATATTATATATATTTTGCACTCAACTTTATGAGCTTAAAAGCTGTAATCACTTGGAATATATAATTGTAGGAATGTAAATGTATAAATATCACTACACTATCGTACCTATGAAGCCATTGAAATTCAATGGACATAAAGAAATATTAGTGCAACTACACTCATGTGATGGGGGTTCAAGACTCAAAATCAGGTAAATATCAGTAATACTACATTGCACTGGTTGCAATGTTGTGATAGAAAACATTATTCCCAAAAATTGATTAAATCAAAAATTGAGTTATAACCCTTAGGGATTCTGGAATCTAAATTGAAAATCCAGAATGCCTCACGTTTCAGGAGTAGTTTACCAATGTTGCCCCCACGTTTGGGCAGTCTGACAGCTTCAATGACCATCCATTTCAGTGTTCTATTGTCACTGTTATGTTCCCGAATGAAATGGTTCGCTAATTCAGAACATTCATCTTTCCTTTTAATGTCAGAGAGGTGTTGCCTAATTCTCTCTCTGACCTCACGGATTGTACACCCAATATATTGTTTCTTATTGCATGTACACCAGATCATGTATACTGCGTATTTGGACCTGCAGTTAACACATGTATCTAGTTGATAAGTTTTTCCATTAGTATGTGATGAAAAAGTTTTTGACAAGTGTCCAAAACTGCATGGAATGCATTGGCCATAACCACATCTGTGCATTCCTGTCACCTGTAACCAGGAACTTTTCAGTTTATCACTTTTTAACTCACTAGGTGACAGGATGTTACCCAAGGTTACTCCTTTTGTATAAGAGAAATTGCAACCTTTTTGTACTACATGCTGTAATCTGTCATCCGCTGAAAGCATGGGTAAATGTTTTTTGATCACTTCACAAATTCTATGATAATCTGAGGAGTATTGGGTCACAAAATTGACTTTATCAGTAGAAAATTGAGATTTTTTGTCTCTTTTTCTTTCACTCAGTAGAGATTTACGGTCAATTGTCTCAATTTCTGCTTTTGCCTTTTGAATCATTCTTTTATTATATCCCCTTTCGAGGAATCTTTTAGTCAGTTCTGAACTTTGAAATTCAAAATCCGATGGATTGGTACAGTTTCTTTTGGCCCTGAGTAACTGTCCCTTAATTATAGAATAAGGCACATGTTTGGGATGGTTACTGGACCCATGTAACAGAGTGTTACCCGAAATGGGTTTTCTGTACATGGTGGTTTCTACTTTGCTGGTATCATAATTAAATGATAAAGTAATGTCCAGAAAATTGATACTGTGTCTGCTGTACTCGTGAGTAAAACGTAGGCCACATGGGTTGTCATTGAGGTAATCCATAAACTCTTTTATCAGACAATCATTCCCAGACTATACCAACAGCAAATCATCTATATAACGATGATATGTGCGTATGTTGGAACTAAAAATGTTACGTTCTCCAAAAAGAAACAAAGATTCCCACCAGCCCATGGTTAAATTTGCAAATGAGGGGGCAAATGTTGCCCCCATTGCAGTTCCACGTACCTGGAGATAATAGGAGTCTTGAAATGTAAAATAATTATGAGTCAAAAGGAACTCAGTAACCTCGACTAGATAATCAATGAAAATGGGAGTATAGTTAGTGTTGTTCTCTAAAAAATATTTAATCGCTCTTAGACCCACACAATGTGGGATAGAGGAATAAAGGGAAACCACGTCTATCGTAAGCCAGTGGTTATTAGGCTCATACTGAAAATTCTCAAACTTTTGTAAAACTTGTTTCGTGTCTCTTAAATAGCTAGGGAGTGTCAGAACCAAAGGCTGTAGAATGCAATCCAGCCAGCTTCTCACATAATGAGCCTATTCCAGACACTATAGGTCGGCCCTTTACATCTTCCAAGGACTTGTGTACCTTTGGGAGTACATGGAAGATGGGAACAACGGGTTGTTGAACAAAAAGAAATTTAAAGGTTTCCTGATCTAAATGACCAGCCATGAGACCTTTATCAAGGAGTGTCTTAAGCTGTGTTTTGAAGGCGGTAGGGGGATTATGGCTAAGTACAGTATAATCATCTGTGTTTTCTAGTTGTCTCAAAATATCTTTAATATAGGATGATTTTTGCCAAACAACTACACTGCCGCCCTTGTCAGCCATTTTGATTACCAAGTCAGGATTATTCTTTAATTATTCAATGGCCACTCTATCTTTGGCTGATAAATTATTGTGACCTTTTTCTGGATTAAGAGACAGATGTATCAAATCTCTTTCAACTCTTTTTTGAAAGTTGACCAGAATTTCACCTCTTGTGTGTATTGGATAAAATACTGATTTGGGTTTAAACCCTGTATGTGAGTTAATCATTCCTTCCAGAGTATTACTCTCATAATCCAAAGTGATCAAACTCTGAACATCTGATAATTCTGAAAAGGTGAAATCATCCATCTGGAGACTTTCCCTTAAAGGGACACCACTGTCAGATATATTCATAGTTTCACTTTCTGGGGAAGAAATGAAATGTTTTTTCAAAGTAAATTGCCTTATCATTTTGTTTACATCAACCAACGTTTGGAATAGATTAAATTTAGATGTGGGTACAAAGCGCAGACCTAATTCCAAAACTTTACTTTCCTCATCACTAAGAATGTAGCTGCTGAGATTAATCACATTGTTATAAGTTTTGTCAACATCTCCTACATCACATATTTGTTTTGTCCCCGACCCCTCCTCAGTTGGTATCTGGTTTGGTTTTGTACTGCGCCTCCTCTTTGTACCCCCCTTCCTCGTCCTCTTACGGGATTCACTGGAGGGTTCTGAAAAACCTGCTCAATTTCAGAGAATTCAGATACTGGAGGATCAATAGATGTGTTTGTCATAGAATACTTGTTTTTAGTGTGATTTACTGTTGATTTAGAGACTGTTTGTTCAGCTGTGGAGGGGACAGTGAATCCTACTATTTTTTTAGGGGGATTTTTTAATATGGACTTAGGTTTATTCGTGTTACTGGTACCTGCCTCTGAGACAATGTCATCACCTGAGCCTGATTCATTACTGGTGTTGCTGTCAAAACTTCTGTTTCTGTATTGTCTGGGACCCCTACTCCTAGATCTACCTCTGTTCTTTTTTTGTTGTTGCCAAGTGTAAACTTTGCCAGTATTGTAATCTGCCTGGTCTCGCAAGTATTTGTTATGTTTAGTTAAAGTCAGCTCTTTCTTGAAGTTAGCAATAGTGTTTTTAAGTAAAGTATCAAACTCTTTATACTTGGTTTCTGAAGTGTGTAAATCTATCTCTGTTTGCAACAATGAAATGTCTTCTCTGACTTTTAAAAGTTGTTTATCCTTAAACTCTATGATCAAGAACATAAGTTTAAATGAACATTCACTCAGACAGTGTAATAATCTTTAAACAGTTATTTGATTTTCCTGAAAGGAAATGCTAACCAGTTACTTAGCAAACAAATGTAGGAAATTGTTGGTTTGTAACACTAAGTGATTTGATAACATTGGATTCTGAATGATATCAGTTGAAATAGTGTAAAGTTAGTTTGTTAAGTTGATGGTAAAGAATATCCCCAAATATTCAGACAAAACTTCTTCTTTTACTCATAGAGTGAGAACAGAAGAAATTGTTATTATAGGCACTGCAGGTTTAAATACAGAGACAACTTCAATCGGAAAGCATTTCACACAGTCTAAGTTGTTAACATGCTGAATGAACAAATTTGCATAAAATGTACCTTTCCAGGTATGAACAGTTCTTATTGTAATTGCGGTTAGTTAGATTTCCACTATTAGAGGTACTCACAGTTCATTCCAGACAAAGCAAGCCAGTTCAGCGTGTATGAGAAAGGAACTTTAGCAGAGGGAGAAGTGTACTCTATTCTTATGCTGCAGCTTGAGTAGCGTGTGACGTCAGACAAACACCGGCAGCGTGTTTAGGTTTTGAAACAGAAGCTGTGATAGAAACTTTTCCGGTGAGTAATTATTAAAGGAGAGTTTGTACCTTATTTTGAGTTATGCTGGTTTAAAGAGAGACGATTCTTTGTGGAAAGCAGAGGTTCGGATCCAGATAGTCTGAGGTGAGACTCCGGTAGTTAGAAAACTGCAAGTGAAATAAGCAAACAAAAGGATAAGTTCATGCAGTGACTCTGATAGAAAGTTGATTCCCAGACAATGTGCTGTAGATAAAAGTTCAGAGTAGCCAACACAAAAGACCTGCAGGAAAAGATCAAATGTTAGATATAAGACAATAGTCACTGGAGGGAGCAGGAGGCTCAGTGTTACTCAGGGTAGAATAACAAAATACTAAGCAGTGATTGTTTAGTGAGCAGGTGATTTAAAGGAGCTGCAAGGAGGTAATTGGTGCGGCTAATTTAAAGAGACAGTATTCACAATTCCCTGACATGACTCCCCCCTCAAACAAGCTGATCCTCAGCTTGAGGTCTAGGACGATCAGGAAACCTCCTGTGATAAAGGGAAACCAATTTTGGGGCATAGATGTTAGACGTCGGTTCCCAGATATCATCTTCTTCCGTGAAACCCTTCCATCTCACTAAATACTGTAATTTACCCTTCGAGTACCGGGAGTCTATCAATTCTTGAACTTCGTAAACATCTGAATCTTGTATAGAAACACTAGGGGGAAGGAGAGCAGTCCCGATTCTTGTTGGAGAATAAGGTTTTATCAAAGAAACATGGAAGGTACTATGAATTTTCATAGCTGTAGGCAGATCCAAAGTAACAGCGTTTTTATTTACAATTCTAGATATGGTAAATGGTCCACAGAATTTCTGGGTTAATTTTCTACTGGGTAACTGAATCTTGAGATTCTTAGTTGACAACCAGACTCGATCTCCAACCTTGTAGGTAGGTGGTTCTCGTCTTCTTAAATCATAGTAGTGTTTTTGAGAACTTTGAGCCTTGATGATATTTTCCTTAATGAATTTAAAGTTATCTAGTAGAGCGTTGTTTAGCTCATCAACTAGGGGTGAATCAGATGGATTGGATGAGATGGTACTCATACTGGGATGGAAACCATAGTTTGCATAGAAGGGTGAAAGTTTAGTGGAGGAGCTGGTTAAATTGTTGTAAGCAAATTCAGCAAAGGGAAGGAAAGTTACCCAGTTATTTTGTTGGTAGGAGCAATAACAGCGTAAGTATTCATCCAACCATTGATTTATCCTCTCAACTTGCCCATTAGCTTGAGGATGGTATGCTGTAGTATAGTGATGTTGTATGCTGAGGGAGAGACATAAATTTTTCCAAAATCTTGAAGTGAACTGGGAGCCCCTGTCTGAAATTATGATTGATGGTACTCCATGTAATCTGACAACATGTTCTATAAAAAGTGTTGCTGTTTCAGCTGAAGTTGGAGTTTTATGGTAGGGTATGAAATGGGCCATTTTAGTAAAGCTATCCACTACTACCATTATGGTAGTCTGATTTTTTGATGGAGGTAATTCAACTATAAAGTCTATACCGATTTGTTTCCATGGTCTGTCTGACACGGGTATCGGCATCAGTAATCCATAAGGGGAACTCCTTTCATTCTTGCATGTTTGACAGTTGATACAGCCCTTTATGTAAGATGAAATAGTTCTTCTCATTTGTGGCCACCAATATCGTCTGGATATGAGTTGTAAAGTATGTTTTTCACCAGGGTGTCCCGCTATTGGGATGTCGTGATGTTGCTTTATGACTTCCTCTCTGAGTGGTTCAGGTATGTAGATCTTATCTTTGTGATAATATACACCTTCTACTTCTTTTAGTATCGACGTAGATGGAAGTCTGTCGGTAACTGTTAGCCTTTTGATCTCTGATAATAAATCAGAAGCTAGCCCAATGAATCGTTCTGAAGGAATCATGGATGATGGAGTATCAGAGGGTGGAGGGGATGGAAACTGTCGGGATAGAGCATCGGCTTTCCCATTCTTACTGGCTGGACGGTATACAATCTGAAAATCAAATCTTGAAAAGTACAAACTCCAGCGGACTTGTCGGGCTGATAAAGTTTTATTATTTTGTAAGTACTGCAAATTTTTGTGGTCTGTATAGATTATGAAGGGTTTCTTTGCGCCTTCTAAAAGATGACGCCAAAATTCTAGAGATCTACGAATTGCTAGTAATTCCTTGTCTCCAATGGCGTAATTTCTTTCCGCTGAAGTCATGGTTTTAGAGAAAAATGAAATAGGACGTAGAGGTTCTTTGGGACCTTCTTGTTGAGAAAGTACTGCCCCGATGGCGTAGTCCGAGGAATCAACCTCGAGTATATATTGTAGGTCAATGTTAGGGAATCTAAGAATAGGAGCTTCAGTGAACTTCCTTTTTATGAGTTCAAAAACTGTTGTATGCTTCTCAGTCCAAATGAATGGTTGTGTGGTACCAGTAAGCTGAGTGAGTGGTTTTACAGTTGAAGAAAAATCTTTTATAAATTTTCGGTAATAGTTTGCGAATCCAAGAAATCTCTGTAAAGACTTCCTATCAGTTGGCTGGGGCCAGTCTTTAACTGAGTCAACCTTTTCTGTCTGCATTTGAATTCCATTTGATGAAATAGTATATCCTAGAAAAGAGATGGTGTTTTTATGGAAAGAACATTTTTCTAACTTGGCGTATAGCTTATGAATCTTCAGACGAGCTAGCTCCCACCGAACATGTTTTATGTGGTCAGACAAGTTGTTGGAATATATTAAAATGTCGTCAAGGTATACAACTAGGCATACATCTAACAAATCTCTGAAAATATCATTTATAAAATGCTGGAAGGAAGCAGGGGCATTACAGAGACCGAATGGCATCACAAGGTACTCGAACAACCCGTACCTAGTTCTAAATGCAGTGAGCCATTCGTCTCCTTCCCTGATACGTACGAGATTGTAAGCCCCTCTTAAGTCCAACTTTGTGAATATAGTTGCATTGGTTAACCTTTCTATCATCTCTGGAATTAGTGGTAAGGGATACCGGTTTTTTATTGTCCGTTTATTAAGCTCACGGTAATCTATAATTGGTCGTAGTGATGAGTCTTTGTTAGTGACAAAGAACATCCCAGCGGCTGCAGGTGAGGATGAGGGTCTGATGAAGCCTTTTCGGAGGTTGTCTTGTAGGTATTGTTTCAGATGTTCAAGTTCTGATTGATTCAATGGGTAGAGATGGCCGACTGGTAAAGTGGCTCCTGGTACTAGCTCAATCGGACAATCATAAATCCGGTGCGGAGGTAACGTTTCTGCTTCCGTTTTACTGAAAACCTCTGCGAAATCTTGGTAGGGCTCCGGTATGGTTACTTCTGTAGAATCGACATGTAGAATTACAGGTTGTGGGAAACATGTATTTTTACAAAATTTGGAATGAAATGTTATTGTAGAAAGAGACCAATCAATAGTTGGGTTATGCATCTGTAGCCAGTAAATACCTAAGACAATGGGAAAATGTGGTGATGGAATGATGTCAAAAGTTATATATTCAGTATGACCCCCAGAGTTCGTGACTAAAATAGGTACAGTGTTGTGTGTAATTGGTCCAGAAGAAATATTTGACCCATCAATAACTTTGAGAGAGACTGGAATTTTTTTCATTATAGTGGGTATTTTATTTTTCTGCACAACGGAAATATCTATAAAGTTTCCAAATGCACCAGAATCCAAAATAGCGTTGACATCCAATCTTCTAAGGTCCCACTGTAATAGGAGAGACAGATTACAGTAAGACACGGTTTTAACATCTGTACTGGTATTATTTAAGTATTTAAACTTACTCTTTTTGTTCTTTCTTAGGATTGGACAGTCAGTGACAATATGGTTGGGGTTTGCGCAGTACATACATAAATGGTTTGTTCTTCTCCTCAATCTTTCATCTGGAGTTAGTGGTCCTCTAATTACTCCTATTTCCACGGGAGATGGTTGATCAGTAGAGGAGGTCTTTAGAGGGTGGTACGCTGCAGTGGAGGGTTTTGGTGTAATATCCTGATTGGTTTTTTATGCCTTTCTTTCTCTTAATCTTCGGTCTATTTGTGTGGCTACCTTCATTAGGGCTTCTAGGGTACTGGGTAATTCCATTCGTGCAAGTTCATCCTTGATGATGTCTGACAGGCCAAGTCTGAACTGGTTCCTAAGTGATACCAAACTCCAAGCTGAGTCAGAAGCATATAATTTAAATTCAGTGATATATTCCTCCACTGATTTCTTTCCTTGTTTAAGGCTCCTCATTTTCTGTTCTGCGGTAAGTTGTATGTCCGTATCACGGTATAGCTCGTCCATAGCTGTGAAAAAATCTGTTAAGGAATTCAACAGAGGGTCATTAACTTCACATAAATGATCAGCCCAGATCCTAGGCTCTGACCTCAGAAATGATATTGTAGACAGCACCCTCACTCTATCTGTAGGATAGGTTTTAGGTTTTAAGCTATACAAAAGTTGACATGCGTTCTTAAATTGTCTATACATTCTTCTGTCACCAAAAAACAACTCTGGTAAACTTACTTGTGGTTCTGGGCCTGAGGTGTGTTCCTTCACATCTTTAAGTAATTCTCTAATTACCTTATTTTCAGCCTGTAAATCAAGTATAGCTTGTCCCATTTGATCCACTTTCTGATTTAAGTTATATACAAACTGTGGTACTTCAGCAGGATCCATGCTAAGTATGGTTATTTTTCTTTTTAAGGCTTAGTATTATGTAATAATCTTTAAACAGTTATTTGATTTTCCTGAAAGGAAATGCTAACCAGTTACTTAGCAAACAAATGTAGGAAATTGTTAGTTTGTAACACTAAGTGATTTGATAACATTGGATTCTGAATGATATCAGTTGAATTAGTGTAAAGTTAGTTTGTTAAGTTGATGGTAAAGAATATCCCCAAATATTCAGACAAAACTTCTTCTTTTACTCATAGAGTGAGAACAGAAGAAATTGTTATTATAGGCACTGCAGGTTTAAATACAGAAACAACTTCAATCGGAAAGCATTTCACACAGTCTAAGTTGTTAACATGCTGAATGAACAAATTTGCATAAAATGTACCTTTCCAGGTATGAACAGTTCTTATTGTAATTGCGGTTAGTTAGATTTCCACTATTAGAGGTACTCACAGTTCATTCCAGACAAAGCAAGCCAGTTCAGCGTGTATGAGAAAGGAACTTTAGCAGAGGGAGAAGTGTACTCTATTCTTATGCTGCAGCTTGAGTAGCGTGTGACGTCAGACAAACACCGGCAGCGTGTTTAGGTTTTGAAACAGAAGCTGTGATAGAAACTTTTCCGGTGAGTAATTATTAAAGGAGAGTTTGTACCTTATTTTGAGTTATGCTGGTTTAAAGAGAGGCGATTCTTTGTGGAAAGCAGAGGTTCGGATCCAGATAGTCTGAGGTGAGACTCCGGTAGTTAGAAAACTGCAAGTGAAATAAGCAAACAAAAGGATAAGTTCATGCAGTGACTCTGATAGAAAGTTGATTCCCAGACAATGTGCTGTAGATAAAAGTTCAGAGTAGCCAACACAAAAGACCTGCAGGAAAAGATCAAATGTTAGATATAAGACAATAGTCACTGGAGGGAGCAGGAGGCTCAGTGTTACTCAGGGTAGAATAACAAAATACTAAGCAGTGATTGTTTAGTGAGCAGGTGATTTAAAGGAGCTGCAAGGAGGTAATTGGTGCGGCTAATTTAAAGAGACAGTATTCACAATTCCCTGACAGACAGTTGTTCCAACGGTTAATAAAGTCAATATCCTCTACAACAAAAGATGGAAATTTCCTTATTCTCAGACCCCTGGGAATTATTTTAAGATTAATGTATTGTTCTATTGTCCATTTGTCCCATTTGAGTCTTGTTTCCCTTGTCATAAGGTTTTCCATCTGTAGGAACTTGTCTCCTAACGGATTAACTAGATTTATTTCAGAGAAAATGTTCTCAAAATCCTGTTCCAGAGTGTCAAGGTTGTCAATAGAGGTTAAAGAATAAAAATCATCTGTGTCCACCATATTATCAGCCACTTCAGTCATTATATATATTGCAGGTAGTCACTTAACTGTGTAACAAAAAAGGCAGAGTCACTTGTAAAACTGTTTGAACGTCCAAGTTATATAAAGGAGAGACTGGGTCACACAGAGTTATAATGAATATTTTCCCAATGTCAAATTGGCCCAAGGTTAATCGGTATGAAAAAGATCCAATTGTAATATGTGGATGTAATGGAGAATATAAATGCTAGTCCAAATAACTATTGTGTGAGCAAAAGGTTGTGGCACATAAATCACACTCCCATGGGCATGAAAAACATTCGTTTTCCAGAGAAAAAAAGAAAAATGATACACAACCAGCTCCAATCCACTGTTATAATGTAGGAGATGCAAGTTAGTGAATAAAAGAGACGGAGCGCATACACTGTCACAAAAACGCTATATATTACAATGTTCCATGAACTGAGCCATATATATAGTCCAACCTGAAATCACAGAGAGACCATTACAATACCAAAGGATGGTTACTGACCACCCCAGGTAAAAGGGACAATCTGACAAGCAGGATCGTGCACAAAACGGCCGGCGTTAGTCTTCAGTATGCGCTCCAAACCCGGGCTCCAATGCACTTCCGGGTATCACGTGTTGCAATCCTCCAATAGCGTTCCAGTAATCTGTCTCCCAAAGCGTCAATATAGAGTGAACTAATCCACAACACAGCTGAGAGGTGCCCAGAAGCCGGTCAGGGAAAGTAGATAGCTTGAATTGCAAAAAGAAAAAGCCGGCACTTCTCCCAGGATAAATGATAAAACGATCTTTATTTCATAAACATTAAAATAAGTTCAGAAGGAATGCAAAGCTAGAAAGTATGCCTTACATGTTTCGGCTAATGCAGCCTTAATCATAAGCATACTCCCAGGTAAAAATGGCTAAAATAAATAGTGCTTGCCCTTCACTTATTGGTTGAATTAAACATGTGACTAATGATACCTGGATGTACCTGTAGGTAGACATTTAAGGTGGAATTAAATCAATATAAACTAACTGACCAGTGACTGTCATGTCAGATTAAATGACAGCAAAGAATGGAAGTGCATTTAATAGTTAATCGCACTTTCTCATCAGGTGGCAATGTTTTCTATAGTGCAAAGACATGTGTTGCTGAAAAGGTATATAAATTATATTATAGAAAAAAAACCAACAACAATATTCCTTATAGGTAAATAAGTCAATTTTGTGACCCAATACTCCTCAGATTATCATAGAATTTGTGAAGTGATCAAAAAACATTTACCCATGCTTTCAGCGGATGACAGATTACAGCATGTAGTGCAAAAAGGTTGCAATTTCTCTTATAGAAAAGGAGTAACCTTGGGTAACATCCTGTCACCTAGTGAGTTAAAAAGTGATAAACTGAAAAGTTCCTGGTTACAGGTGACAGGAATGCACAGATGTGGTTATGGCCAATGCATTCCATGCAGTTTTGGACACTTGTCAAAAACTTTTTCATCACATACTAATGGAAAAACTTATCAACTAGGTACATGTGTTAACTGCAGGTCCAAATATGCAGTATACATGATCTGGTGTACATGCAATAAGAAACAATATATTGGGTGTACAATCCGTGAGGTCAGAGAGAGAATTAGGCAACACCTCTCTGACATTAAAAGGAAAGATGAATGTTCTGAATTAGCGAACCATTTCATTCGGGAACATAACAGTGACAATAGAACACTGAAATGGATGGTCATTGAAGCTGTCAGACTGCCCAAACGTGGGGGCAACATTGGTAAACTACTCCTGAAACGTGAGGCATTCTGGATTTTCAATTTAGATACCAGAATCCCTAAGGGTTATAACTCAATTTTTGATTTAATCAATTTTTGGGAATAATGTTTTCTATCACAACATTGCAACCAGTGCAATGTAGTATTACTGATATTTACCTGATTTTGAGTCTTGGACCCCCATCACATGAGTGTAGTTGCACTAATATTTCTTTATGTCCATTGAATTTCAATGGCTTAATAGGTACAATAGTGTAGTGATATTTATACATTTACATTCCTACAATTATATATTCCAAGTGATTACAGCTTTTAAGCTCATAAAGTTGAGTGCAAAATATATATAATATTCTCTTACACAAGTTTTAAATCTAATCAATTTATTGGATTTAGTGTTTTTTTCTTCTTTTCTTTTTTTTCTTTTTTTATATTATACACATTGTGGTAAGATTGTCACCTCCTCTTACCAAACATCTAATACATCTTATATCCATTACTACTTTCATTGTTGCAAATACATATGACCTTAATGTCAAAACTTTACCTATAAGGAATATTGTTGTTGGGTTTTTTTCTATAATATAATTTATTTACCTTTTCAGCAACACATGTCTTTGCACTATAGAAAACATTGCCACCTGATGAGAAAGTGCTATTAACTATTAAATGAACTTCCATTCTTTGCTGTCATTTAATCTGACGTGACAGTCACTGGTCAGTTAGTTTATATTGATTTAATTCCACCTTAAATGTCTACCTACAGGTACATCCAGGTATCATTAGTCACATGTTTAATTCAACCAATAAGTGAAGGGCAAGCACTATTTATTTTAGCCATTTTTACCTGGGAGTATGCTTATGATTAAGGCTGCATTAGCCGAAACATGTAAGGCATACTTTCTAGCTTTGCATTCCTTCTGACCTTATTTTAATGTTTATGAAATAAAGATCGTTTTATCATTTATCCTGGGAGAAGTGCCGGCTTTTTCTTTTTGCAATTCAAGCTATCTACTTTCCCTGACCGGCTTCTGGGCACCTCTCAGCTGTGTTGTGGATTAGTTCACTCTATAGTGACGCTTTAGGAGACAGATTACTGGAACGCTATTGGAGGATTGCAACACGTGATACCCGGAAGTGCATTGGAGCCCGGGTTTGGAGCGCATACTGAAGACTAACGCCGGCCGTTTTGTGCACGATCCTGCTTGTCAGATTGTCCCTTTTACCTGGGGTGGTGAGTAACCGTCCTTTGGTATTGTAATGGTCTCTCTGTGATTTCAGGTTGCACTATACATATGGCTCAGTTCATGGAACATTGCAATATATAGCGTTTTTGTGACAGTGTATGCGCTCCATCTCTTTTATTCACTAACTTGCATCTCCTACATTATAACAGTGGATTGGAGCTGGTTGTGTATCATTTTTCTTTTTTTCTCTGCAAAATGTATATATATATTCATATATACAACAAGAGGTGTGTATGCACTCCCACTATCAATAAGCAACTGCCAGGGTGCTCTGAAGAAAATTGTAGAATTTGTAGCAATAAGCACTCGTTGGTCTTCAGACATCAGTGTCAACCAAAAACTTTATTTAGTGTAGTAACGTTTCAGGACCAAACACTGTCCCTTCCTCTGACAAAAAAAATTGAACAAAAGCAGCCTTTTAACGGCTATCAAACACCCTCCCCAAAATAAAAAGCAGCCAATCAAGGCCGCACATTAAACACACCCCTTCATGCAAGCTCTCTCATAGGATAATCACCTAATGTACTAAAGCATGACTTACTCTGTACCTATACAAAGAATAAAAACAATCATAGCAATCATATTATTGCTAACATAGGAGTCCTCTGTTAGAACAACCAGAGGGAAAAATGGTCCGGTCTGAATTACAAACACAAGAAAACAGAAAATATTTCACCCGAAACTAAAAACACAAAGCAGAGAGGGGGCCACTCCCAGCATAAACCAATTACCACCCGAGCCTAGACATGATGTCATTTTTTCATTTTTTTTTTCTATTAGAGTCAGTACCCCCTAAATTGTATTGCTATGATTTTCACATACAGTTTTCCTGCAAATGTGTGATGTGGAAATGACTGCAAATATAAAACGTAGTTATAATGTATATCTATACTATAATTGTGTTTGTCTGTCGCCTGTTGCGCATGCATACTGAATGGAATGTTGGCAGCATGAGGCAGCTAAAAGAATGTTGGCTGTGCGCAGCCAAAATAATTCACCAGGTGGATTCTTTCACCACCCTGACATTTTCGGAATCCACCTGGATGCAGCATAGGCAAACCAAAAACCTAAAAAAAAAAATGCAACTCCCCACACGAAATAAAAATAAAAACACGTAACTGCCTGCACAAAGTGTATCAAAAAAACACCTAACTTCACACACAAAGTATTAACAAACACCTAAACTGCAAAATCCCACATCACAATAAACCTAATTAACCTATTAACCCCTAAACCACAAACCCCCAACATCGCAATAAACTTCACCTATTAATCCCTAAACTGTCAAACACCCACATCGCAATAAACCTATTAAACCTATTAACCCCTAAACGGACAACCGCCCACAAGGCAAGTACCCTATTTAACCTATTAACCACTAATCTGCCAAACCCCCACAACGCAAATAACTAATTAAATTACTAAGACCCCTAACCTAACACCCCCTAAATAAACCCCAATTACCGAAATTATAAAACGTTACAAAAAATAATAAACAAAATTATCCAAAATTAAAAAATTGCACCTAATCCCTATGACAATATAAAAAAGCACCCCCCCAAAATAAAAACACCCACTAGTCTATTGCTAAACTACCAATAGCTCTTAAAAGGGCATTTTGTATGACATAGCCCTAAGACCCCTTAACAATTACAAGCCCACACTCAGCCAACCCCCCAAAATAAAAAAAGACCTAAATAAAAAAAATCTAAAGGGGCATATGTATGGGCAATGCCCTTAAAAGGGCATTCAGCTCTTTACTGCTATTAAAAGGGCATTCAGCTCTTTTAGGATAGCCCAAACCCTAATCTAAAAAACAACCCAAAAAATAAAAACCTAACACTAAGCCCCAAATAGGTACTCATGGTTCTGAAGTTCGGCGGAGAAGGTCTTCTTCCAGGCGAAACAATTATCTTATATCTTCATCCACTGTGAAGGCGGCCTCCACTGTGAAGGCGGTGCAGAGCAGTCTTCCCAGATGTGGTGATCCCCGCCGGCAGTCCTCGGCGGCGCTCCTCTGCGGCATGGATCTTCATGCGATCGTCCGTTGCACACTTAAGATTGAATGAAAGGTACCGCAATCAATGTGGGGTACCTTGCATTCCTATTGACTGAAAGTTTGACATCAGTCAATAGGATTAGAGCTACTGAAATCATATTGGCTGTTCAAATCAGCCAATAAGATTTCAGTAGCTCTCATCCTATTGGCTGATTAAAAAAAATTCAGCCAATAGGAATGCAAGGTACCCCAATAAATAACCCAATAAATACCTTGCATTCAATTTTCAGTGTGCGGCTGACGATCGCATGAAGAGGAGTCTCTAAAAGCAGCTGAGGAGCACCACCGCCGAGGAGCACCGCCGCCGAGGACCGTCGCTGAGGATCGTCACATCTGGGAAGACCGCTTCGCACCACCGCTCCATGCTGCCTTCACAGTGGATGGACCACAACCCTTGAGGACGATGCATTGGAGAAGACAGCCCCGCACCTGTGCTCCGCGCCGCCGGTGAGGACCGCCGATGAAGATCCACATCTCCGCACCTGCTCTCCATGCCGCCTTTACTCTGGATTAAGATAGAAGATTATGGATCCTTCTGGAAGAAGACCTTCTCCGCTGAACTTCAGAACCGTGAGTACCTATTTGTTTTTTTTTTTTAAATGTTGGGTTGTTTTTTTTTAGATTAGGGTTTGGGTTATCCTAAAAGAGCTGAATGCCCTTTTATGGGCAATAAAATAGCTGAATGCCTTTTTAAGGACAATGCCCATACAAATGCCCCTTTAGGGGAAATGGGTAGTTTAGGATTTTATTAGTTAGGTCTTTTATATTTTGGGGGATTGGGTGAGTGGGGGGTTGTAATTGTTAAGGGGTCTTAGTAATTTTATTTCATAAAAGAGCTGTTAAACTTTAGGGCAATGCCCTACAAAAGGCCCTTTAAAGGGCTATTGGTAGTTTAGCAATAGATTAGTAGGTGTTTTTATTTTGGGGGGCTTTTTTATTTTCATAGTGATTAGGTGTAATTTTTTTTAATTTTGGATAATTTTGTTTATTATTTTTTGTAACGTTAGACTTTTTATTTTTTGTAACTTAGATTAATTTAATGTCAGCTTTTTTATTTTCATTGTAATTTAGTGTTTTTTAATTTCGGTAATTGGGGTTTATTTAGGGGGTGTTAGGTTAAGGGTTTTAGTAATTTAATTAGCTATTTGCATTGTGGGGGTTTGGCGGATTAGTGGTTAATAGGTTAATTAGGGTACTTGCATTGTGGGGAGTTGTCGGTTTAGGGGTCAATAGGATTAATAGGTTTATTGCGATGTGGGTGTTTGACGGTTTAATGATTAATAGGTTAAATAGATTTATTGCGATGTTGGGGGTTTGCGGTTTAGGGGTTAATAGGTTCAATAGATTTATTGCTATGTGGGGGGTTTGTGGATAACATGTTAATAGATTAATTAGGTTTATTGTGATGTGGGTGGTTGACGGTTAAGGGGTTAATATTTTAATTATGTTATTTACGGTTTAGTGGTAAACAACTTATTTTTGGTAGATTGCAATGTGGGGGGTTATCAGATTTGGGGTTATCAATTTTATTATTAGTTGCGATTTTTGGGGCATGGCGGAAATATTGGTTTAGATGTGTCAGATTTACTATTGGGAGACGGCTCAGTCTACACATTATTGATACAGTCATTATGCATAGTGACTGTATAAATAATGTATACACTGACACTGACTTAAAGGGACAGTCTACACCCGTAATAACCATTGCTTATCCTTTCTATCTAGTGCTGATAGTTCTAACTCACCCTACTTCAGTCACAATAGTGATTCACCAACGGAGATATTGATATACTAAACTCACTTGATCTCCGTTAGAAATGGCCGCCACGCTCCTCCTACTATTACCTCATCAAGCCTCTCTGTTGAAACCGTCCAATACAAACTAGATCCCAGATGGAAAAACATGATCACGCTTTCGTCTATTCGCGCATGCGCACTCATGTCGGAACTTAAAAACCGGAACGAAAAATCAAGGACGCGTGTAGCGTTGGAACTAAAAATCAATATGGGGATTCTTAAACGTGCAGGACAGACGGGCTGTTGAATACACGTCACTTCTATATATTCGCGCATGCGTATTTACACGCGTGTGACGTAGGTGACTGACCGTGCATGAGTATGCATTCGATAGACAAGGGGAGAAAAATTTGAAAGGAGAAGTGAATGGGCGGAGTTTTGCGGCCATTTATAACGCTTGGTAAGAAACTTTTTATTTTGTAGATGTCGGTTTGGGAATCAACATATGAAGCGTAGAGCGGGTGAACTACAACTATCAGCAGTAAATAAAAATGATAAGCGAAGGTTAAAACGGGTGCAGACTGTCCCTTTAAAGTGAATGTAAAGTTTCACCAAGTAGTGCCATGGCATTGCTTTAGGCAATGCTTTACCTGGAGGGGGAGCCGTGATAGGTGGATGCCGGAATCATCATTGCTGAAGTAGGAAGAGGCTTGCAACGGGCTGGAGCGGCTTTCAAGATGAAGAGGTAAGTATTTCTACAAATATGGTGCAATGTAAAGTTTCATCAATGAAAGTGCCCCTGTTTTTAATAGTATTTTTTTAAAAAGGGCACTACTTGATGAAACTTTACATTCACTTTAATAAGCAGTTATAATAATCATGAACATACTGATACTTTATATAATTTTGCCGTATGTACCGAAAGGAATTGTATGTATAAGTGTCAGTGTGTACATGATTTTTATCATTGCTTATGTTATTGTCAGTGTGTACATTATTTGTCTTTTAACTATGTATTTTTTACTGTATCAATAATGTGTGGGCGGAGTTACGGAAAAAGCCAATTGCAATTTCCGAAAATCTTTTACGGGGTAAATTTGCATATTAGTCAGTGTCAATCAAACACTGCACGTTTGAGGAAAGCCACTCCTCTCGCTCGCGGCAACTCGCGTGTTTAGTTTGTTACTGACCACGCCCCCTCGTTAGGTTTTTAGATTATCTGACGCAGTTAAGAAAAAGCAGTCTGTGAGGAGAGTTGCTATACCTGTAGTTTATTATATATAAAATATTTTGATATATTTTGGACAGCAGGTCAGGTCCGCAAGACCTCGCTGAATGCGGAGAGCAATATATGCTCTCCGTATTCAGCATTCCACCAGCAGCTCACAAGAGCTGTTGGTGCAACGCCGCCCCCTACAGCTCGCGGCCAATCAGCCACCAGCCGGGAGGTGTGAATCAACTCAATCGTACTCGATCAGGTTAAATTTTCGGCGATGTCTGTCCGCCTGCTCAGAGCAGGCGGACAGGGTTATGGAGCAGCGGTCTTTAGACCGCTGCTTCATAACTGCTGTTTTTGGTGAGTCTGAAGACTCGCCAGAAACATGGCCCTTCAAGCTCCATTCGGAGCTTGATAGGCCTCTACATCTGTAGCTTAAAAAATAAATAGGCTGTCCGCAGGCTTATCAACTAGTATACTATAAAATAATTAAAGCAATTTACACATTCATGATTACATAAATGTGTGCTTATAATGGTAGATTCCCATACAGATCATTGATTGCTTCATATTTAAATGTTAGATGGTGTTTATTACTAATCATATTATTGTTTCAATAAAGACACTATTTGTTACTGAAGGTTTTTTTTTTTCATATATTTTTGTTTTGTTGTCTTAAAGGGATGCTGAACCCAAATTTTTTTCTTTCATGATTCAGATAGAACATGCAATATTAAGCAACTTTCTAATTTACTCCCATTATCAATTTTTCTTTGTTCTCTTGCTATCTTTATTTGAAAAAGAAGGCATCTAAGCTAAGGACCCAGCCAATTTTAGGTTCAGAACACTGGACAACACTTGTTTATTGGTGGGTGAATTTATCCACCAATCAGCAAGAACAACCCAGGTTGTTCACCAAAAATGGGCCGGCTTCTAAACTTACATTCTTGCTTTTCAAATAAAGATACAAAGAGAATGAAGGAAATTTGATAATAGCCGCAAATTCAAAAGTTGCTTAAAATTGCATGCTCTATCTGAATCACGAAATAAAAAATTTGGGTTAAGTGTCCCTTTAACTGAACTGTAACATGCGTCTTTGTCTATTCCCCATAAAGACCAGATTTAAAACAAAATGTAATTGTATATAAAAATGCATAATAAAGTAAACCTGTGCCAGCAAAAGTCATTTTATAACAGTAATGTGGCCTTAGAAATTTATAGACAATATTTTGCTGACACTAACACTAGACATAAACAGAAATGATCAAGAATCAGTATGTCAGATAAAGGAGGACATACAAATAGTTATACTGTTACCTAGGCTATTTACACAAATAGCCTTATGCACACACGCTCATACACACTCACACATGAACATGCGCCCATACACACACATACACATGTTTACACACTGACACACATGCACACACATAAATCCTTAATCTCCCAAATATGTAGCAACATAGTGCAAGTTCTTATTTAATGAAAGAAGAAGCACTGTTCCTTATTATAATTTTCTATTCAGAATTTATAAGCTCATGTTTGCTAGTACTTTTCTATTTTTCTTAATAACAATTTTTTTTTAATCTTTTGACTCTATTGCATGAGTTAAGTAATGGACATTCTATATGATAGGGACTAGAAAATACACACAAAAGGGATCATTAACAGATGCCACATTCTATTTATTGTTATGTCTTTCTGCTTGACTTAGCTTGGGGACAGAAAAATCTATGAGTTCTGTGTATAATATCAATGTCATTTTACTGTTAATTTGACATTTTTTATTCTGGTTATTTTCTATATATCACAATTGATCAGATGTGTTTAGTTTTTTACTTTGATCTTACCAACATATTTACAAATCAAGCATATTATATTATGTGTCTTAAACTATAATGAATAACTGTATTTGAAATCAAAACATTAAAGTATAAAACATCACTAAAGAAGCTAATATTACCAGAATGAATAATTGACTCTATACATGTAAAGTAAATGCAGAAGATAAGATGACATGTGCCTAAATTACTTAGAATGAAAAGCTAGCTCATCATATATATATACAGTATCTTACAAAAGTGAGTTCACCCCTCACATTTCTGTAAATATTTTAGTGTATCTTTTCATGTGACAACACAAAAGAAATTACACTTTGCTACAATGTAAAGTAGTGAGTGTACAGCCTGTATAACAGTGTAAATTTGCTGTCCCCTCAAAATAACTCAACACACAGCCATTAATATCTAAACCGTTGGCAACAAAAGTGAGTACACCATTAAGTGGAAAGGCCCAAAGTGTCAATATTTTGTGTGGCCACCATTATTTTCCAGCACTGCCTTAACCCTCTTGGGCATGGAGTTCACCAGAGCTTCACAGGTTGCCACTGGGGTCCTTTTCCACTCCTCATGACAACATCACGGAGCTGGTGGATGTTAGAGACCTTGCGTTCCCCCACTTTCCATTTGAGGATGCCCCACAGATGCACAATAGGGTTTAGATCTGGAGACATGCTTGGCCAGTCTATCACCTTTACCCTCAGCTTCTTTAGCAAGGCAGTTGTTGTGTTCTTGGGTGTGTTTGGGGTCGTTATCATGTTGGAATACTGCCCTGCGGCCCAGTCTCTGAAGGGAAGGGATAATGCTCTGCTTCAGTATGTCACCGTACATGTTGGCATTCATGGTTCCCTCAATGAACTTTAGCTCCCTAGTGCCAGCAGCACTCATGCAGGCCCAGACCATGACACTCCCACCACCATGCTTGTCTGTAGGCAAGACTCACTTGTCTTTGTACTCCTTACCTAATTGCTGCCCCACATGCTTGACACCATCTAAGTCAAATACGTTTATCTTGGTCTCATCGTACCACAGGACATGGTTCTAGTAATCCATGTCCTTAGTCTGCTTGTCTTCAGCAAACTGTTTGCGGGCTTTCTTGTGCATCATCTTTAGAAGAGTCTTCCTTCTGGGACAACAGCTATGCAGACCAATTTGATGCACTGTGTGGCGTATGGTCTGACCACTGACAGGCTGACCCCCCCCACCCCTTCAACATCTGCAGCAATGGTGGCAGCACTCATGCGTCTATTTCCTAAAGACAAGGTGCTGCAGCTCAGTTTCAGGGTCTTGGCAATCTTCTTATAGCCTAGACCATCTTTATGTAGAGCAACAATTCTTTTTTTTAAGATCCTCAGAGAGTTCTTTGCCATAAGGTGCCATGTTAAATTTCTAGTGACCAGTATGAGAGAGTGTGAGAGCAATAACCCCAAATTTAACACACCTGCTCCCCATTCACATCTGAGAACTTGTAACTCTAACAAGTCACATAACACCAGGGAGGGAAAATGGGTTATTGGGCCCAAATTGGATATTTTTACTTAGGGGTGTACTCACTTTTGTTGCCAATGGTTTAGACATTAATGGCTGTGTGTTGAGTTATTTTAAGGGGACAGCAAATTTACACTGTTATACAGGCGTACACTCACTACTTTACATTGTAGCAAAGTGTCATTTCTCCAGTGTTGTCACATGAAAAGAAATATTTACAAAAATGTGAGGGGTGCACTCACTTTTGTGATATACTGTATATATATATATATATATATATATACTGTGTGTTTGTGTATATATATATATACACACATATATATATATACACATACATATATATATATACACATACATACACACATCACAACACACAACAAGTCTGGTACTCTCCTGCAAGCACACAGTTATATTTAAGAGCAAAAATGGAAGAGTTAGTTGCATTTGGCGCCAAAAGGTTTAATCCCAGGACCGCGTCTCTTTCCAAGACAAACAGGATTACTTTAGATACCATCCTGGAGTCATTTGATGATCATCACATTGATTTAGAAGTAATTTGCAAATCATCAGACATCATCAGGCTTGTAAAATCATCAGCTAAGGTAAACAAATCTGGGTGATGATGGCTTCTGAGGACTAGTCTGGAGTTTTCGTTCACTTCAGAATGAGTCCAGGAAGATCATCTTTTTTTATTAGAGTTCCCACCTGTGTGTCTATCCTGCAACCACACAATGCATGTTTTCAAACAAACTGAGAACCAACAGGGGTGACACAGGCCTTTGTAATTTACCTAGACACATACAAAACATGGAAATAGACTGCACTCTAAGATTGTACTGGGTACACATCCTAAATCACTGTTAAATAGCCCTGAATACTTACAGACAGCTGCACAGTTGCCAGTGTGGCTGCAGGTTAGGTGCAGGTATTAATCTGTTTTGTTTAGTCTTTTTTATGTACCTGTATTTATTTTTACAATTAATACAGTAATCAGTATCACCTCACGTATGCACTACGAGAGTTCATGGTGAGTTATAAACAAATAATAACAATAATGCTCAAAAACACTTTTTGACAACCCAAGATTTGACTACAGTGCTTTTCTATATTGCCCCCAATCTCCCAATTTTTCTGATATTTGTGTAAATAGAGATATATGTTTAGTTTTAATTATTTAAAAAAAACTATTTGGTCAATTAATGAATAATGTTAAATGTCTTTGGCAGAATTGTTTGTTATATAATTGTGTTAATCCACAGAAGTATATTCCTGACATTAACCCACTTAAAAGGACATTGCGCAAAAAGAAATTGCTCCAATTTTAAAGTGGATCATGTCAGACAGACATTTGATAAATCTGCTGAATTTAACAGTGAATTGGACCTAAATCATTTATTTTAATATTTGAGGAAGTTTTAAAGTAGTGAACCAAAGCTCTTTTTAGTTTTTTCTTTTTAAATTTTAACATTTAAACTGATCCTTGTAGAGCAAGAGATTACATATGAAGTGATTTTATGTGTATATATATATATTTTTATCTATTTTTGAATATATTTATATATAAAAGAGAATTTAAAAAAAAAATTTTTTTTATATATATATTGACAAAATTTTGTGTATATAATTATGAAATTCATTAATTAGTCAAAAAATCTTTTTAATTTTTATGTGCTATAAATATTTTTTGAGAAAGACTTCCCTTTGAAAGAACTCCATGAAGAAAAAATAACATAAATAAAATAGATGAAATAAAACATTATAAGGAATACTAAGAAGTTTTTTTATATATGTTCTATGTATATATATATATATATATATATATATCGATTGAAACATATAATTCTAAAATATATGAATGTCAGATGTATGAACTATCAATTTATTAAATCTGTAAACTAATATGTGTTTGGAAACAGAGAATTTGTAATCTCATGTATTTAAACCGGTTTATGCCAAAGTAGCAAACATTCTCCAATATAATTTACAACAAAGGGTTAATGACATTTCCTTTAAATAAAGGAGGAGCTGAGGTAACTAAGTATCTTGAGAAAGGCTCAGAGAGAGCCGACACGCGTTGATCTACACCTGAGCTTCAAAAATACAGATGAAATAGCCAAACTATTGCCCAAACTACTGGAAAGTTTATCTATCTATTCCTATTTTGATAAATGACAGCTGAAAGAGTCCTTTGGAAATCGTTCCGGTTGCTCCCAGAACCGCAATTGCGATAGGAGTTTAACAAACCGGATTCAAACAGTGCACGCACTACATCTTCTGAGGAGCTGATTGGTGAGTAATGGTTCCTGGCAGCCAAGCACCAACAGCCTGTGACTCAGTAAATCGCTGAGAAGCGGTATCCAAACACCAGGGAAAGAACTCTCCGTCTGACCGGAGACAAGCAGGTATTGTTAACCGCACATAAAGTGACAATAAAAATACAGACCAATCCTTTAACTTGGGAACTTACAAAGATATTAACCCCGACATTGAGACTTCTATCTGATATACTAGAAATAGGGGAATGTACAAGGATTAACGATTGTGTATTTTCTAAACGGAAGGCTACAAATCTGTGGAAACAAAAACCTCTAATTAATTTTGGATATAGGAGAAATTGGCGGAACTGTGTTTGTTTGAGTACACGCAAAAAAGCGCAGTGTTTATTCATTTTCTGCACTAATTCACTCAAGTATTTAGTAACATTTGAAGGTTTTATTTAAGGTCTGCCTATTTAACGTCTGCACATTGAGACTATTTGTATTTATTGAATTTATCTAAATGTATTGTTTTTAGCTATAGTTTTATTGGTACTATTATTACTTGCATTAATTGTTTCTATATGAAGTATTAAACTGATATTAAGGTGTCCTAGAATTATAGGGAGATAACTAATTGTGTGATTTTTTAGTGTTTAATAAATGTATTTATGTGTTTAAATTCTTTGTGAGGGTTCTTATGTTTTAATCAAATATTGGAAGTCGCTTTCTGAAGGGATATTTTAGGCATTTATGTTTTTAAGGAGAATAGCCCATATCTATACCAATTATATATAGTTTATGTCTAAACTAGACATTACAACAAAAATATAAAAGATAACAGCAGACTGCCTTGTGAGCGCCTCCCACAATCTTCTTTTGTCTATTTGATAAATCTGCCCCATATTCTCAAGTGCGCAAACCCGACATGAAAACATTAATATTTCACATTCCATTTTTTTCTATCATTTTAGTGTTTCTTTAGATCAAAGGTTAAATGATCGTTATAATGAAAGTAAATGCTATTTAATTTTAATATAAACCCTAATGAATTACACACAGTGATAGTTTTTTACTGTGCACAGAGCATTTTGAACATATGCACTGTAAACCAGCATCCAAACACTGCATCTTCTCAATGAGCCAACGGTGAGTACACAAATCAACCAATGCCTGCAATCACCCCTGGCAGCTGTATCTGAATGCAAATATACATGGCATGTACAGTTATGGGCATTTAAATTCTGATAATACTATCCATTTCACATTTGAATAGTAAATGTCAAATCTCAAATGTTAAACATCACACATGAATAGTGAAATATTACATTCAATTAGTACAGAAGTTTATGAGAATCAGTATTTGAATGTTTATACTAATATTACATTCACTATTAGAATATTACATTTGACGAAGAAAGTTAACATTTCTATGAAAAAATAAATAAATTGCAGAATATTCAGCAGTTACTATTATTTTAGAATGAGCAAATGTAATCTGAATTCTTTATTTTTAGCCTATGGGGCCGTTTTATCAAGCTCTGTATGGAGCTTGATGTCCCTTCTTTCCGGCGAGCCTTCAGGAAACATAAGTTATGAAGCAGCGGTCTAAAGACTGCTGCTCCATAACTTGTCCGTCTTCTCTGAGGCCGCTAGCAGCAAATCTTCAGGGGGAGGCATTTCACAAGCAGGTCACAAGAACTGCTGGTGCAATGATAAATGCACACAGCGTATGCTGTCAGCATTTATCGATGTGCGGCGGACATGATACGCTACTTCGTACCATGTCCGCTCGCACTATAATAAATATACCCCTATGAGACAAAATATTTACCCAATTTTTATTGATAGTAATTACATTTTTTTATAAGATGTATTTTATCATATTAATGTTGGCTACTCCCACAAACGTTTTATTAAAACAAATACATGGAATATCACAATTTGTGCTTCTTATGGGAATGTTTTGTTGCTTTCTTGCAATATGTGACATAAAGCGCAATGCATGTAGTTAGCTCTGTAGAACACGTGAGTCACAAATCAACATGACAGTGGATGGATATTGAAGAACCAGTGTGCCATTAAACATTAGCAGTTGCACATTAACAATGTGACGGGCCGTCTCATCAGAAATTCTGTTACAACAAGTTCAGCTGAATAAATGGTAGGTGGAAAGTGCATATTCAGTTTTCTATGCTGATTTTCTGATTAAGCATTAGCCTTCCAGCATACAAGAGAAAAGTGGCATGCTGTCAAATTAGTTTTAAGTAAATGCAAACTGATGTGTAGACCCAGGAACACGAATAGACAAAAAATGAGTTATATCACTTTTACTTAAAAGGCAACAGTTGTTGAATTAAATGCGACTAATATAAGAGTAATAAACCATTTTTGGTTGAACAGTATAATTTCAGATCATGTGGTGCTTTTTAACGTTTACTATAAAATGTAAAAAACGAACAAAAAAACTATTTTGTTAAAGATATAGGCCTAGTTTCCATTGATGTGGTAAATTTTGGAAACTGGTGATAAAAACATTTATCTCCATTAAAGCTTATAGATAATTGTTATGATACCACCAGTTTCCATACTTTATCACCTGAATGGAAACTAGGCCATATAAAGGTTCTCAATAAATTGCACTTGATCTGGAAATATCTATGTTTTGTACCAGCATCAAGGAAACAGACCAAGGCCTAGTTTCCATTGAGGTGGTAAAGTATGGAAATTGGTGGTGAAATCATTTATCTCAATTAAAGACTATGTAGCATTTTAATGTAACCACCAGTTTCCAAACTTTATCATGTCAATGGAAACTAAGCCACACCTAACCGAACAACAAAATCATATTCTAATTATAAAATAGTGTAAAAGGAGCCCTTCTCACACCAGATTAAAGCCGCAAAGGTTTTATTTTTCTGTAAAATTTTATTCTAATTGCTATTATTTTTTTCCTATCATAATGTAATTTGTTCTTTTCACATATCTCTACTTTTTTACTATTTACACATATAGGCCTAGATTTAGAGTTTTGTCGGTAAGGACCCGCGTAGCTAACGCCGGCTTTTTTCTAATAACTCTGGTATTGAGAGTCCACATAAAGGCTGCGTTAGGCTCCAAAAAAGGAGCGTAGAGCATTTTTAACGCAGCTTCAACTCTCGATACCAGAGTTGCTTACGCAAGCGACCAGCCTCAAAAACGTGCTCGTGCACGATTCCCCCATAGAAAACAATGGGGCTGTTTGAGCTGAAAAAAAACCTGACACCTGCAAAAAAGCCGCGTTCAGCTCTTAACGCAGCCCCATTGTTTGCTATGCGGAAACACTTCCTATGTCTGCACCTAACACTCTAACTTGTACCCCGAGTCTAAACACCCCTAACCTTACACTTATTAACCCCTATTCTGCCGCCCCCGCTATCGCTGACCCCTGCTTATTATTATTAACCCCTAATCTGCCGCTCCGTAAACCGCCGCTACTTACATTATCCTTATGTACCCCTAATCTGCTGCCCTAACATCGCCGACCCCTATATTATATTTATTAACCCCTAATCTGCCCCCCACAATGTCGCCTCCACCTGCCTACATGTATTAACCCCTAATCTGCCGAGCGGACCTGAGCGCTACTATAATAAAGTTATTAACCCCTAATCCGCCTCACTAACCCTATAATAAATAGTATTAACCCCTAATCTGCCCTCCCTAACATCGCCGACACCTAACTTCAATTATTAACCCCTAATCTGCCGACCGGAGCTCACCGCTATTCTAATAAATGTATTAACCCCTAAAGCTAAGTCTAACCCTAACACTAACACCCCCCTAAGTTAAATATAATTTTAATCTAACGAAATTAATTAACTCTTATTAAATAAATTATTCCTATTTAAAGCTAAATACTTACCTGTAAAATAAACCCTAATATAGCTACAATATAAATTATAATTACATTGTAGCTATTTTAGGATTAATATTTATTTTACAGGCAACTTTGTAATTATTTTAACCAGGTACAATAGCTATTAAATAGTTAAGAACTATTTAATAGCTAAAATAGTTAAAATAATTACAAAATTACCTGTAAAATAAATCCTAACCTAAGTTACAATTAAACCTAACACTATACTATCATTAAATTAATTAAATAAAATACCTACAATTACCTACAATTAAACCTAACACTACACTATCAATACATTAATTAAATACAATATCTACAAATAACTACAATGAAATAAACTAACTAAAGTACAAAAAATAAAAAAGAACTAAGTTACAAAAAATAAAAAAATATCTACAAACATAAGAAAAATATTACAATTTTAAACTAATTACACCTACTCTAAGCCCCCTAATAAAACAACAAAGCCCCTCAAAATAAAAAATGCCCTACCCTATTCTAAATTACTAAAGTTAAAAGCTCTTTTACCTTACCAGCCCTGAACAGGGCCCTTTGCGGGGCATGCCCCAAGAAGTTCAGCTCTTTTGCCTGTAAAAAAAACATACAATACCCCCCCAACATTACAACCCACCACCCACATACCCCTAATCTAACCCAAACCCCCCTAAAATAAACCTAACACTAAGCCCCTGAAGATCTTCCTACCTTATCTTCACCATACCAGGTTCACCGATCCGTCCTGAAGAGCTCCTCCGATGTCCTGATCCAAGCCCAAGCGGGGGGCTGAAGATGTCCATGATCCGGTAGAAGTCTTCATCCAAGCGGGGCAGAAGAGATCTTCCATCCGATTGAAGTCTTCATCCAGGCGGCATCTTCTATCGACATCCATCTGGAGCGGAGCGGCAGCATCCTGAAGACCTCCGACGCGGAACATCCATCCTGGCCGACGACTGAATGACTAATGACGGTTCCTTTAAATGATGTCATCCAAGATGGCGTCCCTCGAATTCCGATTGGCTGATAGGATTCTATCAGCCAATCGGAATTAAGGTAGGAATATTCTGATTGGCTGATGGAATCAGCCAATCAGAATCAAGTTCAATCCGATTGGCTGATCCAATCAGCCAATCAGATTGAGCTTGCATTCTATTAGCTGTTCCGATCAGCCAATAGAATGCGAGCTAAATCTGATTGGCTGATTCCATCAGCCAATCAGAATATTCCTACCTTAATTCCGATTGGCTGATAGAATCCTATCAGCCAATCGGAATTCGAGGGACGCCATCTTGGATGACGTCATTTAAAGGAACCGTCATTCGTCATTCAGTCGTCGGCCAGGATGGATGTTCCGCGTCGGAGGTCTTCAGGATGCTGCCGCTCCGCTCCAGATGGATGTCGATAAAAGATGCCGCCTGGATGAAGACTTCAATCGGATGGAAGACCTCTTCTGCCCCGCTTGGATGAAGACTTCAATCGGATGGAAGACCTCTTCTGCCCCGCTTGGATGAAGACTTCTACCGGATCATGGACATCTTCAGCCCCCCGCTTGGGCTTGGATCAGGACATCGGATGAGCTCTTCAGGATGGATCGGTGAACCTGGTATGGTGAAGATAAGGTAGGAAGATCTTCAGGGGCTTAGTGTTAGGTTTATTTAAGGGGGGTTTGGGTTAGATTAGGGGTATGTGGGTGGTGGGTTGTAATGTTGGGGGGGGTATTGTATGTTTTTTTTACAGGCAAAAGAGCTGAACTTCTTGTGGCATGCCCCGCAAAGGGCCCTGTTCAGGGCTGGTAAGGTAAAAGAGCTTTTAACTTTAGTAATTTAGAATAGGGTAGGGCATTTTTTATTTTGGGGGGCTTTGTTGTTTTATTAGGGGGCTTAGAGTAGGTGTAATTAGCTTAAAATTGTTGTAATATTTTTCTTATGTTTGTAGATATTTTTTTATTTTTTGTAACTTAGTTCTTTTTTATTTTTTGTACTTTAGTTAGTTTATTTCATTGTAGTTATTTGTAGATATTGTATTTAATTAATTTATTGATAGTGTAGTGTTAGGTTTAATTGTAGGTAATTGTAGTTATTTTATTTAATTAATTTAATTATAGTATAGTGTTAGGTTTAATTGTAACTTAGGTTAGGATTTATTTTACAGGTAATTTTGTAATTATTTTAACTAGGTAACTATTAAATAGTTCTTAAATATTTAATAGCTATTGTACCTGGTTAAAATAATTACAAAGTTGCCTGTAAAATAAATATTAATCCTAAAATAGCTACAATGTAATTATAATTTATATTGTAGCTATATTAGGATTTATTTTACAGGTAAGTATTTAGCTTTAAATAGGATTAATTTATTTAATAAGAATTAATTAATTTCTTTAGATTAAAATTATATTTAATTTAGGGGGGTGTTAGGGTTAGGGTTAGACTTAGCTTTAGGGGTTAATACATTTATTAGAATTGCGGTGAGCTCCAGTCGGCAGATTAGGGGTTAATAATTGAAGTTAGGTGTCGGCGATGTTAGGGAGGGCAGATTAGGGGTTAATACTATTTATTATAGGGTTAGTGAGGCGGATTAGGGGTTAATAACTTTATTATAGTAGCGCTCAGGTCCGCTCGGCAGATTAGGGGTTAATACGTGTAGGCAGGTGGAGGCGACATTGTGGGGGGCAGATTAGGGGTTAATAAATATAATATAGGGGTCGGCGATGTTAGGGCAGCAGATTAGGGGTACATAAGGATAATGTAAGTAGCGGCGGTTTACGGAGCGGCAGATTAGGGGTTAATAATAATATGCAGGGGTCAGCGATAGCGGGGGCGGCAGAATAGGGGTTAATAAGTGTAAGGTTAGGGGTGTTTAGACTCGGGGTACAAGTTAGAGTGTTAGGTGCAGACATAGGAAGTGTTTCCGCATAGAAAACAATGGGGCTGCGTTAAGAGCTGAACGCGGCTTTTTTGCAGGTGTTAGGTTTTTTTTCAGCTCAAACAGCCCCATTGTTTTCTATGGGGGAATCGTGCACGAGCACATTTTTGAGGCTGGCCGCTTGCGTAAGCAACTCTGGTATCGAGAGTTGAAGCTGCGTTAAAAATGCTCTACGCTCCTTTTTTGGAGCCTAACGCAGCCTTTATGTGGACTCTCAATACCAGAGTTATTTTTATGGTGCGGCCAGAAAAAAGCCGGCGTTAGCTACGCGGGTCCTTACCGACAAAACTCTAAATCTAGGCCTATATGTGTAAATAGTAAAAAAGTAGAGATATGTGAAAAGAACAAATTACATTATGATAGGAAAAAAATAATAGCAATTAGAATAAAATTTTACAGAAAAATAAAACCTTTGCGGCTTTAATCTGGTGTGAGAAGGGCTCCTTTTACACTATTTTATAATTAGAATATGATTTTGTTGTTCGGTTAGGTGTGGCTTAGTTTCCATTGACATGGTAAAGTTTGGAAACTGGTGGTTACATTAAAATGCTACATACTCTTTAATTGAGATAAATGATTTCACCACCAATTTCCATACTTTACCACCTCAATGGAAACTAGGCCTTGGTCTGTTTCCTTGATGCTGGTACAAAACATAGATATTTCCAGATCAAGTGCAATTTATTGAGAACCTTTATATGGTAATAAGTGTAGGCAGGTGGAGGCGACGTTGAGGGGGGCAGATTAGGGGTTAATAAATATAATATAGGGGTCGGCGGTGTTAGGGACAGCAGATTAGGGGTACATAAGGATAACGTAGGTGGCGGCGCTTTGCGTTCGGCAGATTAGGGGTTAATAAGTGTAGGTAGCTGGCGGCGACGTTGTGGGGGGCAGGTTAGGGGTTAATAAATATAATATAGGGGTCGGCGGTGTTAGGGGCAGCAGATTAGGGGTACATAAGTATAACGTAGTTGGCGGTCGGCAGATTAGGGGTTAAAAAAATTTAATCGAGTGGCGGCGATGTGGGGGGACCTCGGTTTAGGGGTACATAGGTAGTTTATGGGTGTTAGTGTACTTTAGAGTACAGTAGTTAAGAGCTTTATAAACCGGCGTTAGCCCAGAAAGCTCTTAACTACTGACTTTTTTCCTGCGGCTGGAGTTTTGTCGTTAGATTTCTAACGCTCACTTCAGACACGACTCTAAATTCCGGAGTTAGAAAAATCCCATTGAAAAGATAGGATACGCAATTTACGTAAGGGGATCTGCGGTATGGAAAAGTTGCGGCTGAAAAGTGAGCGTTAGACCCTTTTTTGAGTGACTCCAAATACTAGAGTTAGCCTAAAACCAGAGTTAGGAGCCTCTAACGCTGGTTTTCACGGCTAACCCCAAACTCCAAATCTAGGCCATAGTAAATTATGAGTGTGTGTTGATATTTAGAGGCACATTTAATGAGCTAAAGTTTTAAAAAAAAAATCTTGGAAAAATGTTTCACCTACAACTTTAGGAATAAACCTCTGGGTGTCCTCCTTATTGAGGTGTGCTGTATATACCACCTTATCCCATACTCTATTTCCATGCTATCTCATGTACTTTAAGCATCCTCTATGACATGAAGAAAGATTACTCCCTTCCTGTCACACATGGTATTATGCAGATTCAGATTGATCATTACATGATACATATGAGAGTAGTTTTTTATTATAACATGAATATATTTAGAAAGTTTATTTCAGCTTACAATATATTATTTGCATATTTATATATGTCAAGATTTTGCTTTTAATGTATTCCTGATTATAGGGATCAATGTCCGCCACCCATGCTGTAAGGAATGATTATTCCCTTCCTTGTCACATATTGTATTAAGTTGATCCATAAGGATACCCCCACACTTCTGGTAACATGTGAAACAAGAGGGGGTGTTAGCAGAAGAGATGGGTGTGATGTCGTATAGATGGGGGGTTGTTAGGATCCCAAATATTCGCATTTGGGTAAAAGGCATGCTACCTGTTTGACTCAGACCTCTTGAGAAAGCCTGACTGCAAGTGCATGAAACGCGTAGAGAACATGAATTAGCATGCAAATAGAGTGTGAGACGCACATCAGTGGAGATCATATATACAGCACAGGTGCAGGACGGTGAGTCCTGGAATCCTTCATGGTTGAATCATCCTTATAGATTGAAAAATGCTGATTGACATTTTTATCTTGTAACAGCATATGTTGTCCTTCATTGGTTTGTAGAATAAATGCCACTGTGAATGCACATTTGCTGTTTTTGTGTTTAAATAGAATCACCTTTGGATTTCATGCTGTATGAATCTATTCTTATTGAGCAGCAATACTCTTGGGGTTACATCTTCCGAGCCAGACGGTATATTAAATCCTTGTCCCATGAGAACATCATCCATTGGAGGAAATACTATTGATTGGGATTGTTTTTATCCAGCCTGGTTATAATACTAAGACTGAGTTAAGTGACTTTTCACATGGTCTAAACACTGGTGACTTTTTTCATTTTGTTCATACTTGTGACAGAGGGGAACTGTGCTTATTAAGGGTCAGATTATTAATTACTTCTTGTGTGAGTGTTAACTGCACTAGAAGTAAGATTTATGCATGCGTCGGTTGTGCTCATATTACAAGTTGAAAGTAATCTGTTTTCCCTCACATGCTAACCGACGAGTGTAAAATGCTTGCGCGCATGGTAACCTATTCCCCCATAGAAGTCAATGGAGCAAAGAAAGTGGAAAAAAACACCCTACTAGCGTGCTAACACGATTTTTAAGTGCGTTAACCCAACATTAAAATATGAATATTTCACATTCCAATGTTCTTCACATATAAGAATATGTTCTATTTATTAATAAATACACATGTCTACATATATCTGATGGTATTTTGTTATATATATATATATATATATATATATATATAATTATATATAAAACACTGTTTGCAGAAAATTGGAATGTGAAATATTTACAATAAATACATAGTTAAAACCGTTATTAAATAGGAATATTTCATAAATATGCTTTTACATGTTTTCATCTACTTAACGGCAAAGGGCTTCAATGCACTTATATATATATATATATATATATATATATATATATATATATATATATATATATATATATATATTTAAATGTGTGCACATATGTATACATATATATATATATATATATATATATATATATATGTATACATATGTGCACACATTAAAATATATATATATATATATATATATAAATTAAAAACAAACAGAAAGAAATATATCCAGCACAGACAGAATGTGTAACAAAAAAGTGTCCAAATATGTTGCAATGTGCAAAAAGAACACTGTAGCCACAATAAGTTCACATATTCATATAAAAGAACACATAGGGGTCTATTTATATATGTGTGGACAGACATGATCCGCTATAGCGAACCATGTCCGCCGCACATCGATAAATGCTGACAGCATACGCTGTCAACATTTATCATTGCACCACTGCTGGTGCAATGCTGCCCCCTGCAGATTCGTGGCCAACAGGCCGCTAGCAGGGGGTCCTGTTTCCGGTGGGCCTGAAAGCTCGCGGGGGAACAGGGGCCATTCAGCCCTTGTTAAATAGACCCCATAGTCCCAACTGTTGATCGTAATAGAAAAAAAGGCCACTTGCTAGAAATAAAGGCAGATGGAATTCTTACTTACAAGACATGACCTCAATCCTATGAGGTAAGAGTACGGCAGAATGAAGGGGAGGGTGTAAGCCACACTGGAGAACTGGATAGAGCAATCTGATAAAAGGGTTTCACTTCTCACCACCGCTGGAAGATGGATTCTCTATAGTTTGTTACAGGAATCCTCCATTTTTGCACTTGATTCTAATACAGATCCCTTGCAATCACCTTCCTAGAGCCAAAAACTTGGATCAAGTATAATAGCAGGGAAGACACAAGGGGTACCAAAATAGTGTAAAAATGTTTTAATAAGTTTCACAAGCGCAATAATAGGATACACTTACAGAAAGTAAACAATCAATAATGAGGTAAGTACAGAGCCAAATGAAGCAATGAAAAGTGTCTTGCAGTGAGAACTACAAGCACGGATACAGAAAATTCAAACACCGTGAGACCCACTCAGATCCTGATGTGTTTCAAAGTCCCAAAGACTTCTTCATCAGAGGATAAGCTGTAGTTATAAATATCTGTGTGTTAGATCTGGTTTTTAACCAGATAATGGGCGGGTCTCCTGGGTGTTTAGCTCTCTGATGGGTTTCAAAGCAAATCACATGATATTGATCCAGTCAATGGGTGATACTTCCTGAAAAAAGCCGGGTCCTGTTTCTGGTGGGCCTGAAGATTCGCGGGGGAACAGGGGCCATTCAGCCCTTGGTAAATAGACCCCATAGTTCCAACTGATCATAATAGAAAAAAGGCCACTTGCTAGAAATAAAGGCAGATGGAATTCTTACTTACAAGACATGACTTCAATCCTATGAGGTAAGAGTACGGCAGAATGAAGGGGAGGGTGTAAGCCACACTGGAGAACTGGATAGAGCAATCTGATAAAAGGGTGTCACTTCTCACCACTGCTGGAAGATGGATTCTCTATAGTTTGTTACAGGAATCCTCCATTTTTGCACTTGATTCTAATACAGATCCCTTGCGATCACCTTCCTAGAGCCAAAAACTTGGATCAAGTATAATAGGAGGGAAGACACAAAGGGTACCAAAATAGTGTAAAAATGTTTTAATAAGTTTCACAAGCGCAATAATACACTTACAGAAAGAAAATTCAATCAATAATGAGGTAAGTACAGAGCCAAATGAAGCAATGAAAATTGTCTTGAAGTGAGAACTACAAGCACGGATGCAGAAAATTCAAACACTGTGAGACCCACTCGGATCCTGATGTGTTTCAAAGTCCCAAAGACTTCTTCATCAGAGGATAAGTGGTAGTTATAAATATCCGTGTGTACGATCTGGTTTTTAACCAGATAATGTAGAAAGCAAAGAATTGCACATGCACCAAGGGTATAAATCAGCTTGTTTGCAGGTGTGCCAACTATTGGACCTGCACCAAGGTCCCAAGAAGTCAGTCCAAAAATAATGATATAGCTGCACAACCATCTGTATTAACACATCATTATTTTATTGTGCCACTTAAAACAGACAACGTTTCGGACCCATGTCCTTATTCATGACATGAATAAGGACATGGGTCCGAAACGTTGTCTGTTTTAAGTGGCACAATAAAATAACGATGTTTTAATACAGATGGTAGTTTAACCAGATAATGGGCGGGTCTCCTGGGTGTTTGCCTCTCTGGTTGCAACGCAAGTCACATGATATTGATCCAGCCAATGGGTGATACTTCCTGAAAAAGGCCGGGTGACTTAGATCTCATTGGTTAGGTTCTGCTCACATGACTCGGCCAAAAAATTAAACAGTTGTTATGTTAATAACAAAGGAAAAATGGGATATTTGTTAATCCACTCCTTACTATAAGATTAACTATACTTTATGTTGGCTTGAGCATTCTAAGTAGGACCAACTAAAACAGCTTTAGTATCAGCATATGACTACTGTTCTGCTGAATCCTGCCCACAAATAGTAACAAAAAAGGTTAATATTCATTAATTTAAACAATATCCCTAAATGGCTAAACATTAAATAAATAGTAAAATAAATAATTAATTAAATTAATTTAGCAAAACAGTATTTATACATAATAATAAAAAAGTCTATCTTCAAAAGGCCATATAAGAACTAAAATTAAAAACAAAGGTCACACTGCTAATATGTACGATAAGTTATCTTTGAGAATTTCTATAACAACAAATGACACAGAAATAATTATATAGATGAATATATTGTACACAAATGCTAATGTAATGTACCATATC
This sequence comes from Bombina bombina, assembly GCF_027579735.1. NCBI lineage: Eukaryota > Metazoa > Chordata > Amphibia > Anura > Bombinatoridae > Bombina > Bombina bombina. The sequence goes on along the minus strand of NC_069501.1, from coordinate 688,214,472 downwards.
TAACTATGCTAAACAAGCAGTGCTCAAGAGTCTTTATAAAATTCCAATTAAATAAAGGCCACTTTATCAATATCTTTATTGAGACCTGATGGTTTGAGCGTATTAAAATAATGAATCCAAAAGCTCTCCCTTTTTCGAAGTTGTTTGAATCTATCTTCTCCGTTATACATACATATCCATATTTAGACATGTATTTGTATGTATCTCTATGTTAAAGCCCTTTGCCTGTCTTTTTTTCTAACACCTGAAATCTCATATCTTTGAACCCTTATACATTTTTGTGCAATATTTTTTTAAGAATTATTTTAGATGGAGTTATGAGTGTAACTGTACTTTGTAATGTATTTTGATGTATTTTGTGTCACTTTTTTGTTTCACAAAACAGTCAACTAGAGCTCTGAGGTTGCGCTAAACCGACTCGCGTTAACTCGAATTTCGATCCAGTGATCACATTTACTTTTAATACGAGCGAAAAACCCGATGCGCAGAAACACAGGTGATAAACCCCTTATTACTTGCGCATAACTCGTAATCTAGCCATAAGTGTTTACACTTATAAAGTATTTTGCCATTACTCATGCGCTGACATTTTTATTTGTGTTCTCATAATATATATATATATTATTCCTACATGATGTGTTACTATGTCCATATGTCAATAACTCACATCCAATTAACTCCTTAAGGACAAGGCCATTTTTCAATTTCTTTCCCTTAAGGACCAGGGCTATTTTTACATTTCTGCAGTGTTTGTGTTTAGCTGTAATTTTCCTCTTACTCATTTACTGTACCCACACATATTATATACCGTTTTTCTCGCCATAAAATGGACTTTCTAAAGATACCATTATTTTTATCATATCTTATAATTTACTATTAAAAAATTTATAAAATATGAGGAAAAAATGAAAAAAAACCACACTTTTTCTAACTTTGACCCCCAAAATCTGTTACACATCTACAACCACCAAAATAGTTTCTAAATGTTGTCCTGTGTTTAGAAATACCCAATGTTTACATGTTCTTTGCTTTTTTTGCAAGTTATAGGGCCATAAATACAAGTAGCACTTTGCTATTTCCAAACCACTTTTTTTCAAAATTTGCGCTAGTTACATTGGAACCCTGATATCCAGTGGCGTCACTAGGGGGGGGCGGGGGGGGCGGGCCTACAATGTTGAGATGCATAGATTATTTTATTAGAGGCTGGCATTTGTGAACATTAGTGGGACTGGGGAAGTTGTAGCCACACAATTTTTTTTTGCCCCTTGAGCCAGTACTGCAATTTCAACAAATAGTTTTCCTGGCTGCTTTTGCTTGTTTGTACTTTGCTCCTCCCCTGCCCAATTTCACTATGAATGTTGTGGGTGTGCCGTGGGGCTTGCAAAGTTGCGCTGCTAGCCTAAACCTGCCTGCCTATCTGTGCTCACTGCTCAGTGACATGCGGCCCAGGGCTGTGCACTGACAGACTTGGAACAGAGTCAGAGAGCAGAATTTTCATAGTTTGTGCGCCTAAACCTTTTCTTCAGTGATTTATTTTAGAGTGCTCTGTTTATCTTTCATTTGATGTTCTGCTGAGCCAGGGAGCATGAGATTCATAATTAATGCAGTGCAGTTTACATATTTTTTATGTGTGTGTCTGAGTTTTTGTGTGTCAGTGTTTTTGTGTGTGTGTCTGAGTGTGTTTCCGAGTGTTTGTGTGTGCATCTCAGTATGTTTTTAAGTGTGTCTGAGTGTTTGTATGTGTGTTTGCCTGTGTTTTTGTGTGTGTCTACTTTCTGGGGGGGGGGTGACACCATGACTTACCGCACCGGGTGACACCAACCCTAGTGACGCCACTGCTGATATCTGTCAGGAATCCCTGAATATCCATTGACATGTATATATTTTTTTTTAGAAGACATCCCAAAGTATTGATCTAGGCCCATTTTGGTATATTTCATGCCACCATTTCACTGCTAAATGCGATCAAATAAAAAAAATTGTTCGCTTTTTCACAAATTTTTTCACAAACTTTAGGTTTCTCACAGAAATTATTTACAAACAACTTATGCAATTATGGCATAAATGGTTGTAAATGCTTCTCTGGGATCCCCTTTGTTCAGAAATAGCAGACTTATATGTCTTTGGCGTTGCTTTTTGGTAATTAGAAGGCTGCTAAATGCCACTGCGCACCACACGTGTTTTATGCCCAGCAGTGAAGGGGTTAATTAGGGAGCATGTAGGGAGCTTGTAGAGTTAATGTTAGCTTTAGTGTAGTGTAGTAGACAACCCAAAGTATTGATCTAGGCCCATTTTGGTATATTTAATGCCACCATTTCACCGCCAAATGCAATCAAATTTAAAAAAAAACTTAAACTTTTTCGCAATTTTAGGTTTCTCACTGAAATTATTTACAAACAGCTTGTGCAATTATGGCACAAATGGATGTAAATGCTTCTCTGGGATCCCCTTTGTTCAGAAATAGCAGATATATATGGCTTTGGCGATGCTTTTTGGTAATTAGAAGGCTGCTAAATGCGGCTGCACATCACACGTGTATTATGTCTAGCAGTGAAGGGGTTAATTAGGGATCTTGTAGGGATCTTGCAGGGTTAATTTTAGCTTTAGTGTAGAGATCAGCCTCCCACCTGACACATCAGACCCCCAAACAGCTCTCTTTTCTCCCCCACCCCACAATTGTCCCCGCCATCTTAAGTACCGGCAGAAAGTCTGTCAGTACTAAAATAAAAGGTATCTTTTTTTTATTATTCTTTTTTTAGCATATTTACATATGCTGCTGTGTAGGATCCCCCTTAGCCCCAAACCTCCCTGATCCCCCCCCCAAACAGCTCTCTAACCCTCCCCCTCTACATTATTGGGAGCCATCTTGGGTACTGGCAGCTGTCTGCCAGTACCCAGTTTACAAAAAAATATATATTTTTTATTTTTTCCCCCCACTTTTCTGTAGTGTAGCTTTCACCCCCAAAGACTAAACCACCACCCCCTCCCACATCACTTCGATTATTTATAATACATTTTTCTTCCCCCTCTCTCCCTCTAAATTTTAACAAACTGTTCCATAGTGTAATGGTTCCCACCCGCTCCCTCCCCGTGCACGCGCCTGCCTGCCTCCCTCATGCACGCGCGCGCATCCGTGCGTGCCCCCCAGATACCCCGCCCACGATCCTGCCCACCACTGCACTTAGCAATCCATCGATGGCCGCCCACCCGCCTCCCACGTCGGCTCCCACCCACCAACAATTGCGGCCATCGATGTCCGGTGCAGAGAGGGCCACAGAGTGGCTCTCTCTGCATCGAATGGGGAAAAATGTTATAACCGCTTTCAACCCCAACGTCGTACAGGGTACGTCGCTGGTCTTTAAAGACCAGTTTGTGCAAGACAAACCCTGTACGACGTATGTCGTTAAGGGGTTAACATTGGGATCTTCAGAACATAATGATTTTTTAAGTCAAGTGGTTTGTAAATAGTGGTGATGGGTGCCTCAAAAGAGCTAGGAAATGTTACGTTTGCATGATGAACTGGCACACTTTGAGAGTAATATTAGCATAATTATCCTGCTGTGGGCAACTCACAGTGAATTTAACTGCTTTTATTTTTGTAATTGCATTTAAACCTTTTTGGCGATTCACATAATTTTATTGTCCTAAGTAGACATTTTGTGGTCAATTTAACAAGTGCCGGGCGGACATGATTCGCATACACTGTCAGAATTTAACATTGCACAAGCATTTCTAGTTAAATGCTTGTGCAATCCCGCCCCTGCCCATTCGCGGCCAATCGGCTGCTAGCAGGGGGTGTCAATCATTCCGATCGTATCAGGAGGATTTCAGTCCGCCACCTAAAAGGTGGCAGAGAAGTTAAGGATCAGCGGTCTTAAAACCACTGCTTCTTAACTTCTGTTTCTGGTGATCCAGAAACGATGGGCGTAGAAAGCAGCATCCGCTATTTGTCTTTTCAGTTTTGATAATAAGAATTGTTTTCTAACGAGCGCTTCTCTTTCTGTATGCATTTGTGTTTTAATAATGTTTGGGTAAAGTAAGGTGAGGACTAATTACAGAAAACTTATACAAAATCTACAATAATACTGATATTAATGACTGTATCACAAAGCTCATAGTGAATTTATTCTTATAACTGGATATTTGGTTTTCATGATGTACTATAACATATGAATATTTATAGCTTGTAATGTCCAAATGCAGTAATTTGTCCACAAATCTCAGAACAATACTTATATCTAATATTGCATCCTGAATATCAGGGATTTATTATTCTTGTTAGTGCCGCTTTTTATTAGCTTTTAACATTTGGGTCATTAGTTTTAGAAGATTTAGTGAATAGTTATTAGGCTAGGGCTGTGAATTTATGCAATATTCATGCATTTTATGGTATTTTCTTGTTTGCTTTTTCTACAAAAGAATAACTCATACATTTGAGACATGTACATGCTGTACATATTTAAAATAAATCACTAAACATAAAACAATACATTTTATTATTAGATTCCTCCTGTGCATTATTTAGCTTACATTACTTCGCTAACAAACTTTATTTAAGTGTTTACTGGACATAATTAATTTTATATAATAATGTCCAAAACTTATATTAGTATTATTCTGTTTTATTTACAAAGTGCCAGCAGTATTTTTGGCATGGGAAAATAAATGCAAAAGACATAACATATTTTTAGGAAGTATATACATTATAGGAGAATGAGGGTCTCTGCTTACACTTTAAATTGAAACATGTACTTTCAATTTAAAAAGGAGTAGAATACATTGTTATAAATAGGTATAATAAATTGTTTATTTTACAGGTTTAGAGAACCATAGTGAAAAAACATAATTTATGTAAGAATTTACCTGATAAATTCATTTCTTTCATATTGGCAAGAGTCCATGAGCTAGTGACGTATTGGATATAAAATCTTACCAAGAGGGGCAAAGTTTCCCAAACCTCAAAATGCCTATAAATACACCCCTCGCCACACCCACAATTCAGTTTAACGAATAGCCAAGTAGTGGGGTGATAAAGAAAGGAGTAAAAAGCATCAACAAAGGAATTTGGAAATAATTGTGCTTTATACAAAAAAATCATAACCACCATCAAAAGGGGTAGGCCTCATGGACTCTTGCCAATATGAAAGAAATTAATTTATCAGGTAAATTCTTACATAAATTATGTTTTCTTTCATGTAATTGGCAAGAGTCCATGAGCTAGTGACGTATGGGATATCAATACCCAAGATGTGGAACTCCATGCACGAGTCACTAGAGAGTGAAGGATAAAAATAAAGAACAGCCATTTTCCTCTGAAAAAAATAATCCACAACCCAAATTATAAGTTTATTCTTTAATGACAAGAAAAACTTAAAACATAAGCAGAAGAATCAAACTGAAACAGTTGCCTGAAGAACTTTTCTACCAAAAACTGCTTCTGAAGAAGCAAATACATCAAAACGGTAGAATTTAGTAAATGTATTCAAAGAGGACCAAGTCGCCGCTTTGCAAATCTGATCAACTGAAGCTTCATTCTTAAAAGCCCATGAAGTGGAGACTAATCTAGTAGAATGAGCTGTAATTCTCTGAGGCGGGGTCTGACCCAACTCCAAATAAGCTTGATAAATCAAAAGCTTTAACCAAGAAGCCAAGGAAATAGCAGAAGCCTTCTGACCTTTCCTAGAACCAGAAAATATAACAAATAGACTAGAAGTCTTCCTGAAATGTTTAGTAGCTTCAACATAATATTTCAAAGCTCTCACCACATCCAAAGAATGTATGGATCTTTCCAAAGAATTCTTAGGATTAGGACACAAGGAAGGGACAACAATTTCTCTACTAATGTTGTTAGAATTTACAACCTTAGGTAAAAATTTAAATGAAGTCTGCAAAACCGCCTTATCCTGATGAAAAATCAGAAAAAGAGATTCACAAGAAAGAGCAGATAGCTCAGAAACTCTTCTAGCAGAAGAGATGGCCAAAAGGAAAAACATTTTCCAAGAAAGTAGTTTAATGTCCAAAGAATGCATAGGCTCAAATGGAGGAGCCTGTAAAGCCCTCAAAACCAAATTAAGACTCCAAGGAGGAGAGATTGATTTAATGACAGGTTTGATATGAACCAAAGCCTGTACAAAACAGTGAATATCAGGAAGTTTGGCAATGTTTCTGTGAAATAAAACAGAAAGAGCAGAGATTTGTCCCTTCATGGAACTTGCAGACAAACCCTTATCCAAACGATCCTGAAGAAACTGTAAAATTTTAGGAATTCTAAAAGAATGCCAAGAAATGTAAGTCTTCCAAACTCGATAATAAATGTTTCTAAAGACAGATTTACGAGCTTGTAACATAGTATTAATCACTGCATCAGAGAAACCTCTATGACTTAGCACTAGGCATTCAATTTCCACACCTTCAAATTTAATGATTTGAGATCCTGATGGAAAAATGAACCTTGAGACAATAGGTCCGGCCTTCACGGAAGTGGCCAAGGTTGGCAACTGGACATCCGAACAAGATCCACATGCCATGATGATTTTGGAGATCACTCTTGGAAGAAGAACTAGAGGCGGGAAAATATAAGCAGGTTGATAACACCAAGGAAGTGTCAATGAATCCACTGCTTCCGCCTGAAAATCCCTGGACCTGGACAGGTATCTGGGAAGTTTCTTGTTTAGATGAGAGGCCATCAGATCTATCTCTGGAAGACCCCACATCTGAACAATCTGAGAAAACACATCTGGATGGAGAGACCACTCCCCCGGATGTAAAGTCTGATGGCTGAGATAATCCACTTCCCAATTGTCTACACCAGGGATATGCACCGCAGAAATTAGACAGGAGCTGGATTCCGCCCAAACAAGTATCCGAGATACTTCTTTCATAGCTTGGGAACTGTGAATCCCACCCTGATGATTGACATATGCCACTGTTGTGATATTGCCTGTCTGAAAACAATTGAACGGTTCTCTCTTTCACAGAGTCCAAAACTGAAGAGCTCTGAGAATTGCATGGAGTTCTAAAATATTGATTGGTAACCTTGCATCTTGAGATTTCAAAAACCCCTTGTGCTGTCAGAGATCCCCACACAGCTCCCCAACCTGAAAGACTTGCATCTGTTGTGATCACAGTCCAGGTTGGCCGAACAAAAGAAACCCCTTGAACTAAACCCTTGAACTAAACGCTGGTGATTTAACCACCACGTCAGAAAGTGTCGAACATTGGGATTCAAGGATATTAATTGTGATATCTTTGTATAATCCCTGCACCATTGATTCAGCATACAAAGCTGGAGAGGTCTCATGTAAAAACGAGCAAAGGGGATCGCGTCCGAAGCTGCAGTCATGAGACCTAAAATTTCCATGCACATAGCCACTGAACGGAATGACTGAGACTGAAGGTGCCGACAGGCTGCAACCAATTTTAAACATCTCTTGTCTGTTAGAGACAGAGTCATAGACACTGAATCTATCTGGAAACCAAAAAAGGTGACCCTTGTCTGAGGAATCAAGAAACGTTTTGGTAAATTGATCCTCCAACCATGTTTTCGAAGAAACAACACTAGTTGATTTGTGTGAAATTCTGCAGAACGTAAAGACTAAGCTAGTACCAAGATATCGTCCAAATAAGGAAACACCGCAATACCCTGCTCTCTGGTTACAGAGAGCAGGGCACCCAGAACCTTTGAAAAGATTCTTGGAGCTGTTGCTAGGCCAAATGGAAGAGCAACAAATTGGTAATGCTTGTCTAGAAAAGAGAATCTCAGGAACTGAAAATGATCTGGATGAATCGGAATATGAAGGTATGCATCTTGCAAGTCTATTGTGGACATATAATGTCCTTGCTGAACAAAAGGCAGAATAGTCCTTATAGTTACCATTTTGAAAATTGGTACTCTTACATAACGATTCAAAATTTTCAGATCCAGAACTGGTCTGAATGAATTTTCCTTCTTTGGGACAATGAATAGATTTAAATAAAACCCAAGACCCTGTTTCTGAAAAGGAACTGGCATGATTACCCCAGATAACTCCAGGTCTGAAACACACTTCAGGAAAGCCTGAGCTTTTACTGGATTTGCTGGGATGTGTAAGAGAAAAAATCTTCTCACAGGAGGTCTTACTCTGAATCCTATTTGATACCACTGAGAGACAATATTCTGAATCCAGTGATTTTGGACAGAATTTATCCAAACATCCTTGAAAAACCTTAATCTGCCCCCTACCAGCTGAGCTGGAATGAGGGCCGCACCTTCATGCGGACTTAGGGGCTGACTTTGGTTTCTTAAATGGCTTGGATTTATTCCAATTTGAGGAAGGCTTCCAATTGGAAACCGATTCCTTGGGGAAGGATTAGGTTTTTGTTCTTTATTTTGATGAAAGGAACGAAAACGGTTAGAAGCCTTAGTTAGATTTAACCTTAGGTTTTTTTATCCTGAGGCAAAAAAACTCCCTTCACCCCAGTAACAGTTGAAATAATACAATCCAACTGAGAACCAAATAAAGTATTACTTTGAAAAGAAAGAGATAGCAATGTAGACTTAGATGTCATATCAGCATTCCAAGATTTAAGCCACAAAGCTCTTCTAGCTAAAATAGCTAAAGACATGGATCTAACATCAATTTTGATAATATAAAAAATGGCATCACAAATAAAATGATTAGCATGTTGCAGTAATGCTAGATACGTCAGAATCCAATTCTTGTTGCGCTAAATTATCCAACCAAAAAGTTGATGCAGCTGCCACATCAGCCAAAGAAATTGCAGGCCTGAGAAGATGACCTGAATATAAATAGGCTTTCCTTAGATAAGATTCAAGTTTCCTATCTAAAGGACCTTTAAAAGAAGTACTATCTTCCATAGGAATAGTGGTACGTTTAGCAAGAGTAGAAATAGCCCCATCAACTTTGGGGATCTTTTCCCAAAACTCTATTGAAATTGCTGGTAAAGGATACAATTTTTTAAACCTTGAAGAAGGAATAAAAGAAGTACCCGGCTTATTCCATTCCTTAGAAATCATATCAGAAATTACATCAGGAATAGGAAAAACCTCTAGAGACATTAAAACACTAGTTTTAATGTCAAGAGGACTAGTTTCCTCAATATCCAAAGTAATTAACACTTCTTTTAACAAAGAACGAATATACTCCATCTTAAATAAATAAGTAGATTTGTCAGTGTCAATATCTGAGGAAGGATCTTCTGAATCAGTTAGATCCTCATCAGAGGAGGATAATTCATTATATTTTCGGTCATTAAAATTTCATCAACCTTATGAAAATTTTTAAAAGACCTTTTACGTTTATTAGAAGTTGGAAAAGCAGACAGAGCCTTCTGAATAGAATCAGTAACACATTCTTTAAAATTCATAGGTATATCATGTACATTAGAAGTTGAAGGAACTGCAATCGGCAATGTACTATTACTGATGGACACATTATCTGCATGTAAAAGTTTATCATGACAACTATTACAAATGACATTCGGAGATATAGAGGCCTAGTTATCAACGTGTCTACTTACCTGCCATCGCCGGCCCCAATACGCCCGCCTAAGCTCGACTACCATCGCCGCCGAGGACCTGAATAACTCGCCAAAGTTATCAATAAAGCTGTCAAAAAGCCGCGCACCAAGTACGGGGCGATGAGCAGCGGACTGTGATAGTTATCACTCATCCAATCTCGCTGCTCTTCGGCTTTTTCCCAGCTTTATTGATACCCCTGTCACTAAGCACTCACACTAAACTACACTGTTCTACCCCCTATACTGGCACCCCCGGAGCCCCCCACAACTAAATAAAGTTATTAACCCCTAAACCACCGCTCCTAGACCCCGCCGCAACTATAATAAATGTATTAACCCCTAAACCGCCGCTCCCGGAGCCCACTGCCACCTACATTATACCTAGTAACCCCTATCCTGCCCCCCCATACCGCCGCCACCTATAATACATTTATTAACCCCTATCCTGCCGATCCCAGACCCCGCCGCAACTAAATAAATTGGTTAACCCCTAAACCGCCGCTCCCGGACCCCGCCGCCACCTATATTAAACTTATAAACCCCTAATCTGCCCCCCTACACCGTCGCCACCTATAATAAATTTATTAACCCCTATCCTGCCCCCCCATACCGCCGCAACCTATAATAAATTTATTAACCCCTATCCTGCCCCCCTACACCGCTGCCACCTATAATACATTTATTAACCCCTATCCTGCCACCCCTACACCACCGCAACTATAATAAATATGTTAACCCCTAAACCTAAGTCTAACCCTAACCCTAACACCCACCTAACTTAAATATTAATTAAATACATCTAAATATTATAACTCTTATTAAATAAATTAATCCTATTTAAAACTAAATACTTACCTTTAAAATAAACCCTAATATAGCTACAATATAAATAATAATTATATTGTATCTATCTTAGGATTTATTTTTATTTTACAGGCAAATTTCAATTTATTTTAACTAGGTACAATAGCTATTAAATAGTTAATAACTATTTAATAGCTACCTAGTTAAATAAAGAGACATTTTCCTGTAAAATAAAAACTAACCTAAGTTACAATTACACCTAACAGTACACTATCATTAAATAAATTATTCCTATTTAAAACTAAATACTTACCTGTAAAATAAACCCTAAGATAGCTGCAATGTAATTAATAATTACATTATAGCTATTTTAGGATTTATATTTATTTTACAGGTAACTTTGTATTTATTTTAGCTAGTTAGAATAGTTATTAAATAGTTAATAACTATTTAATAACTACCTAGCTAAAAGAAATACAAAACACTACCTAACACTACACTTTCATTAAATAAATTAAATAAATTAGCTAAAAATAACTACAATTAAATACAATTAAATAAACTAACTAAAATACAAAAAATAAAAAAACTAAGTTACAAAAAATAAAAAAATAAGTTACAAACATTCAAACAATATTACAACAATTTTAAGCTACTTACACCGAATCTAAGCCCCCTAATAAAATAACAAAGCCCCCCAAAATAAAAAAATGCCCTACGCTATTCTACATTAAAAAGTTAACAGCTCTATTACCTTACCAGCCCTTAAAAGGGCCTTTTGCGGGCATGCCCCAAAGAAATCAGCTCTTTTGCCTGTAAAAAAAAATTACAACCCCCCCAACATTAAAACCCACCACCCACACACCCCTACTCTAACCCAAACCCCCCTTAAATAAACCTAACACTACCCCCCTGAAGATCATCCTACCTTTAGCCGTCTTCATCCAGCCGACCACCGATGGAACAGAAGAGGACATCCGCAGCGGCCGAAGTCATCATCCAAGGGGCGCTGAAGAAATCTTCCATCCGATTGAAGTCATAATCCAAGGGGCGCTGAAGAGGTCTTACATCCGATTGAAGCCTTCATCCAGGCGGCGTCTTCAATCTTCATCCATCCGGAGCAGAGCGGAGCCATCTTCAGACGAGCCGACGCGGAGCCATCTTCTTCCACTGACAACTTCCCGACGAATGACGGTTCCTTTAAGTGACGTCCTCCAAGATGGCGTCCCTCAAATTCTGATTAGCTGATAGGATTCTATCAGCCAATCGGAATTAAGGTAGGAAAAATCTGATTGGCTGATTGAATCAGCCAATCAGATTGAAGTTCAATCCGATTGGCTGATCCAATCAGTCAATCAGATTGAGCTTGCCTTCTATTGGCTGTTCGGATCACTAAATAAATGTATTTAGTTGCGGCAGTGTAGGGGGGCAGATTAGGGGTGTTTAGACTTGGTGTACATGTTAGGGTGTTAGGTGTACACATTTCCCATAGGAATCATTGGGATGTCGGGCAGCAGCGAACATGAGCTTTCGCTATGGTCAGACTCCCATTGATTCCTATGGGATCCGCCACCTCCAGGGCGGCGGATTGAAAACCAGGTAGGCTGGGCCGGAAAAGTGACGAGCGTACCTGCTAGTTTTTTGATAACTAGCAAAAGTAGTCAGATTGTGCCGAACTTGTGTTCGGAACATCTGGAGTGACGTAAGAATCGATCTGTGTCGGACTGAGTCCGGCGGATCGAAGCTTACGTCACTAAATTCTACTTTTGCCGGGCAGCAGGGCTTGATTACTAAGGGGAATCAGCCTCGCCACAAATACGCTACGGAATTCCAGCGTATTTGAGGTTGACGGCTTGATAACTAGGGGCCATAATCTCCAGAAGTTTACAACAAATGCACTTAGCTTTGGTAGAACCGATATCAGGCAGCAAAGTTCCAACGAATACTTCTGAGACAGGATCAGATTGAGACATCTTGCAAAATGTAAAAGAAAAACAACATATAAAGCAAAATTATCAATTTCCTTATATGACAGTTTCAGGAATGGGAAAAAATGCAAATAGCATAGCCTCTGACATAGAAAAAGGCAAGAGGAAAATAGCAATGGGGTTAAAAAATAATGAAAAAATTTGGCGCCAAGTATGACGCACAACGTAACTGAAAATTTTTTGGCGCCAACAACGTCCGGACACTCGCATCACTAACGACGCAACCTTGTGTAAGGAACTCGGCGTCAACTATGATGCCGGAAATTACAAACTTGCGTCAACGGATGTACTTTCACACCAAAAAAAATGTATCGCGCCAAGAATGACGCAATAAAGTCTAGCATTTGGTGCCTAATCCTGCCCTCAATTTGCAAAGTAATATGAAGTCAATTTTAAACCCCAGGTAAGAAAAATATTTCTTAATACGTTTATTTTCCCCAAATATGAAACTTACAGTCTGCAAAAAGGAAATACATGAACCTGACTCATGGCAAATACAGGGAGTGCAGAATTATTAGGCAAGTTGTATTTTTGAGGATTAATTTTATTATTGAACAACAACCATGTTCTCAATGAACCCAAAAAACTCATTAATATCAAAGCTGAATATTTTTGGAAGTAGTTTTTAGTTTGTTTTTAGTTTTAGCTATTTTAGGGGGATATCTGTGTGTGCAGGTGACTATTACTGTGCATAATTATTAGGCAACTTAACAAAAAAAATATATATACCCATTTTAATTATTTATTTTTACCAGTGAAAACAATATAACATCTCAACATTCACAAATATACATTTCTGACATTCAAAAACAAAACAAAAACAAATCAGTGACCAATATAGCCACCTTTCTTTGCAAGGACACTCAAAAGCCTGCCATCCATGGATTCTGCCAGTGTTTTGATCTGTCACCATCAACATTGCGTGCAGCAGCAACCACAGCCTCCCAGACACTGTTCAGAGAGGTGTACTGTTTTCCCTCCTTGTAAATCTCACATTTGATGATGGACCACAGGTTCTCAATGGCGTTCAGATCAGGTGAACAAGGAGGCCATGTCATTAGATTTTCTTCTTTTATACCCTTTCTTGCCAGCCACGCTGTGGAGTACTTGGACGCGTGTGATGGAGCATTGTCCTGCATGAAAATCATGTTTTTCTTGAAGGATGCAGACTTCTTCCTGTACCACTGCTTGAAGAAGGTGTCTTCCAGAAACTGGCAGTAGGACTGGGAGTTGAGCTTGACTCCATCCTCAACCCGAAAAGGCCCCACAAGCTCATCTTTGATGATACCAGCCCAAACCAGTACTCCACCTCCACCTTGCTGGTGTCTGAGTCGGACTGGAGCTCTCTGCCCTTTTCCAATCCAGCCACGGGCCCATCCATCTGGCCCATCAAGACTCACTCTCATTTCATCAGTCCATAAAACCTTAGAAAAATCAGTCTTGAGATATTTCTTGGCCCAGTCTTGACGTTTCAGCTTGTGTGTCTTGTTCAGTGGTGGTCGTCTTTCAGCCTTTCTTACCTTGGCCATGTCTCTGAGTATTGCACACCTTGTGCTTTTGGGCACTCCAGTGATGTTGCAGCTCTGAAATATGGCCAAACTGGTGGAAAGTGGCATCTTGGCAGCTGCACGCTTGACTTTTCTCAGTTCATGGGCAGTTATTTTGCGCCATGGTTTTTCCACGCGCTTCTTGCGACCCTGTTGACTATTTTGAATGAAACGCTTGATTGTTCGATGATCACGCTTCAGAAGCTTTGTAATTTTAAGAGTGCTGCATCCCTCTGCAAGATTTCTCACTATTTTTGACTTTTCTGAGCCTGTCAAGTCCTTCTTTTGACCCATTTTGCCAAAGGAAAGGAAGTTGCCTAATAATTATGCACACCTGATATAGGGTGTTGATGTCATTAGACCACACCCCTTCTCATTACAGAGATGCACATCACCTAATATGCTTAATTGGTAGTTGGCTTTCGAGCCTATACAGCTTGGAGTAAGACAACATGCATAAAGAGGATGATGTGGTCAAAATACTCATTTGCCTAATAATTCTGCACTCCCTGTATAAGTACAATACATATATTTAGAACTTTATATTAATGCATAAAGTGCCAAACCATAGCTGAGGTGTCTTAAGTAATAAAAACATACTTACCGAAAGACACCCATCCACATATAGCAGATAGCCAAACCAGTACTGAAATATTTATTAGTAGAGGTAATGGTATATGAGAGTATATCGTCGATCTGAAAAGATAGGTAGGAGATGAATCTCTACGACCGATAACAGAGAACCTATGAAATAGATCTCCCGTGAGGAAAACCATTGCATTTAATAGTTGATACTCCCTTCACATCCCTCTGACATTCGCTGTACTCTGAGAGGAATCAGGCTTCAAAATGCTGAGAAGCGCATATCAACGTAGAAATCTTAGCACAAACTTACTTCACCACCTCCATAGGAGGCAAAGTTTGTAAAATTGAATTGTGGGTGTGGTGAGGGGTGTATTTATAGGCATTTTGAGGTTTGGGAAACTTTACCCCACATGGTAGGATTGTATATCCCATACGTCACTAGCTCATGGACTCTTGCCAATTACATGAAAGAAAAAAATCAGTAGGAGTGATCTTGGTTGGGACTTGCCATGGGTTGACCTAAACAGCCAAGTTTTTCAGGTGCCATTTAAAAAATGTAAGGTTTTCAGGTAACTTGACTGAATTAGCATCATGGGAAAATAAGATATTCTCTCTATAGGTGTCTAAATTTGGGATTTGAAAGTAGAACAAGTGCACATACCAGACTTTTAAATAAAATAAGGCAACAAGGTCATATATAAATTTCAAAAAAGTATAGAAAATTAATTTTATTAGTACTAAAAATTTGCAAAAAAAACTCAGTTTCAAAAAAATGGAAAAAGTCCTACATCTCAAACATAAGTACACACACACAAATCATTAATTCAAGATAAAAACAAATATGACTGGTCATGTGCAGACAATGCTCAGCTGTGTCTTAAACATGTGTAGGAAAAGAGTAACTCATGGATTGTTCAAAAAGAATGGAAGTAAGATGACTCTCAGACCAACTATACCCTAGCTGCACACAGAACCCCCCAGAAGACACAGGGAGGTATAACCTTGGCAGAACCATATACAGGGATCTAAGTTGTCTGAGTGCATCTACTCACAAGCAATTAGAAGAAGTGTTTACACATAATATACATGGAGTAGAAAAACATAAGATGTGCACATGATAAGCGTGGCCACACTAAAAAGTATGTATTGAAAATTCGGCACAGTTTAGAACTTTACTCAATTGGCCCAATATTGGGCTAGAATATAAGTTGCACGCTTGAGAGTAATCTTTTAAAAAAAGATTGTGCATGAGCGAAATCCATTGCACGCTAAATTGAGGATTTCAGATATTGTGACCTTGCTAAAACATTCGTCCTATAGACTTCAATGGAGGTCATAGAAAAAACCTAAAACCTAACACTTATTGCTTGTGTGCTAACCCGACAGGAGTCATAAATGTTTCACATTCCAATGTTCTTCACATACAAGACAATGTTATTTTTATTTTTAATACATATTATTATATATCTGTATATACATATACCCGTATATCTATTCCTATAGATATATATATGTATATATATATATATATATATATATATATATATATATATTACATTAACATTATCAGATATATATACATATAAAAATATATGTGAAGAACATAGGAATGTAAAATATGTGTAAAGCGTTTCAGGCTTTGTGAGTTAGCCCTAATGAGGTGTTGGGTTAGCGCACATGAAAACTTATCTTAATGGGGCAAGAAACCCAAAATTCTTCTTTCATGATTCAGATTGAGAATGCAATTTTAAACAACATTTCAATTTACTTCTATTATTCAATTTGCTTCATTCTTTAGATATCCTTTGTAGAAGAAATAGCAGTGCACATGGGTATGCCAATCACACAAGAAATCTATGTGTAGCCACTAATCAGCAGCTATTTATATATACTTTTCAATAAACTATATCAAAATAATGAAGCAAATTAGATAATAGAAGTAAATTGGATACAGGGATTGCTCTAATTGGAGTAGGGTTGCTTTACAACTGCTCGGCCCACTCTGAGTTTTTAAGTAAAAGCTTAAAAAAAATGCCAGACTTGCAGAATACCATTCTGTACAGTGAGAACTTACAGTTTGCTGTAACTAAGGTGGCTCAGTAGTTAGATTGTTAGAAATCTTGCAATTTAATTAAAAAATACAATTTACAGTGTGTAAACTTTGTAAAACCCAATATTGCAAATGCGGAAAGTTGCAGACACAGTCTTCTGCGAGATATTGATATCCCTAATTCTTGTTTCTAGACCAAAACCTCACCAAATAAAATAACATATTTTTTACAATGCTGTAAGTAAAATGATATAATTGTCATTATGCACTGTACAAAAGAATGGAGGCTGCTTTAGTGAACATTCCGTGAACCCTTAGCATCACACAGTAAAGTGTGCTACAATTCTTTTTTTGGGAGACTGCCTTCAAGCAATAATTCAATCAATTTACATGCAATGTGGACACCTTTACAACATTGCAATATTATTATTAGATCATTGGGCTCTTAGCAGTAAAATAGTTTTCTGACTTTCTGATAGGAAAGATTTAAAACTCAACAATATAACATTAAGGAAAACATATCTACAACCAAATTGTATATACTGCTAATAAAAATGACACACAAAGTTTTGTTTTCTCTATATAGATGTATAAATTAGATCAAGTCCTTTTTATCCCAAAGGATAAATACATTTGTCTGCTGTCAGACAGCTGTGGCATAGAAAAATAATATCAAAAGAATAATAAAATAATTTCATGCACCTAGTGACAGCACCAACACCTCCTCCCTACTACACAAACATAACACTATTTCTAAACCCCGCTTATAGGGCTCCATGTACTAAGCAGTCAGCGAGCTACCCGCAACAAATCTCGCGTCAAAACTCGCAAACTGATATGTACAAAGTCGTCAACTATGTTCAAACTCGCATCTTTAAAATTGCGAGCGTACTTATCCGCCAAACCTCGCTACCTCTCCATTTTTCACTGTAATTAGACACATTTGACCACCAACTCGCCAAAAACGAATGTACTAAAAAATCTATTTGTCCGCTCGCTACAATTTCCGCTCCCACCTCGTTATTTTTGCCTCGCCACCTTTTAGGTGGCGGGCAAGGTACAAAACAATAGGAAAGTCAATCTAGACGCCAGTCTAGACATATATAAAAGGCAGTAATATCAGCATTGTACAGCATAACTGGCGTCTAATTTGTCTCTCATTTCCATGTACATAAATTGCGCCAAATTTGTCGACTGTAATTAAAGAGTAATCTATATTTTAAATTTGTATTGTATAGTTGTCAATCTTTATAATTATTTTTAGATTAATATTTATATATATCAGATCCAGATGAAGCCATATCCAAATTGTAAATAAATATTACAAAAATAACGCTCTGTTATCACTCTTCAAAAAATTTAGAACAATAATAAAGTTGTTTAGATAAGTTGAACTTTTATAGGAGCAAAATTCTATTCCTGCGACTACTATGATGTTCGTGACACCTTGCATGTCACGTGTTAATAATTGGCCAGACAATTCAACTGAAAGTTAAAAGTACATCAGCTTAGTCGCGGCGAGCGAGACGTCAAATTTATCAATAATCCACCACTGCTCGCGGCGGGCTAGACTTGTCTATTTATTGGGGGATTATTAGTACATAGTGACAGCGGACACCATTTCGCCCGCGGCGAGTAACGGCGAGTTTATCCGCGTCTAAAATGACGGATGAATTGACGGCTTAGTACATGGAGCCCATAATCAGACATTTTTGGAAATGTAGGCATGTTTACCTTATTTCATGTTTGTTGTTTATTGTACAATAATTGATAACCTTGCTTTGAGCTAGATTACGAGAGGCTCACTAACAATTGCGAGCAAGCGATATCGGGTTTTTATTGGCTTTTTGCATACATAGCGTACATATTACGAGTTGAAAGTAAACACATTCACTGGAGCGCAATCGTGATTTACACTTGTCAATTTAGCGTGACTTTAGAACTCAAGTAAAGGGTAGGGGAAGAAAAAGAAGTTGCATTAACCACAACATAAATACACTTAAAAGTAAAGTTACATTCATATGAACTCTATCTGATTTATTTCTTTTTTATTACGTTTGCCTGATCATTTATACCATTATACAATAGACGTTTAGCTTTTGATTGATTGATCTTAAAGACTTATCACACAAGACTTTAGTCTATTCAGAATGTTATTTATGTCATATGATATTTATGTTTATTTTAAATTATTTAGGTACAAATACCATTACACCATTATCTATTATGTAAGCACCATTACAAGAAGAAAGTGGATGACAAATTTTGAATTATTGGTATTATTAGCTGGATATCAGATTTTAAGGGGAACATGAATCAATAGTGATCCCCATTCAACAGGCCCATGATTCCAGTATTGTTAATATTTTGGGACATAATGGTTGCAGTTGACACATTACTGGTAGGGAAGATTATTAAATCAGATTTGGTAATGTATAGTTTAGCTAACATTGTGGCATGCAAGAGAAAGGGGCAGAAGGGCAATTAAAGAAAGGAGAGAAATTATATGAGGAAAGGATTGTAAATGTGTGTGTCAGTATAAAAATTATACTTAAAGGGGCATAAAACCCACATTTTTTATTTCATGATTCAGATAGAGAATACAATTTTAAACAACATTCCAATTTACTTCTGTTATCTAATTTGCTTTATTCTTTAGATATCCTTTGTTGAATAAATAGTAATGCACATGGGTGAGCCAATCACACAAGGCATCTGTGCAGCCACCAATGAGCAGCTACTGAGCCTATTTAGATATGCTTTCAACAAAGCATATCAAGAGAGTGAAACAAACTACATAATAGAGGTAAATTGGAAAGTTGTTTAAAATTGCATGCTCTATCTGAATCATGAAATAAAAAATGGTGGTTTCATGTCCTTTTAAAGCCAAATAAATAGATCGAGATACGAGAATAGATTTATAAAGAAGAAACCAACGTTGCTTTCACCAGAGTTAACACTCAAATTTAGTGGTTGTCTGTCCTTGGGTATTTTATTAACTTTATTAATATTAGGGAGGGAATGTTTAATGGTGTGCAGAGATATTGAACATACTGTAAATGAAATTATACTAAAGTCAAGGATTTTGCCATTAAACTTTGAATAGTTGATAGGTAGGAATTATTTTATACACCCCAAAAGTGAAAGCGCAGCTATTAAATGTAGAACATATTGATTATACAGTATAAAATTACTTACCTTCTTAATGCCTAATAGCCTGTGTAATATATAAATAATAATAAATAATATTAAAACAAATCACTATATTTAGTAAATCATTCAGAAATACTTAATTAATACATTTTAATACAGACTTTAAGTATCCCATTAAAAAACTATAAAGACTCTAAGAATGACATTTGTTATAAATATATAAATAAAAAAATTAATATATATATATATATATATATATATATATATACTTAATTATGCAGTAATCTAATAGCATCTGGCATGCACATTGCCAGTAGAATCACTTCACAAAATTAACACTTCTAACATGCTGTGTGAACACATTAAAGGGGCAGTAAACCTAGCAAATAATGTTATATAATTCTGCACATAGTGCAGAATTATATAACATTAGCTTACCGCCAGCTTTGTAAAGCAAAGGGTTAGATAGATATTTTACAACAAAAACAGAATTCTGCTCCTGGCTCTACTGAGCAGGACTTTTTTCTTCTTCAAAGTGAATTGCGGGCACGCTGTCTAGTCACAGTGCACCCGATCACGCTATTAAACTAAATGTAGCTCTCTCCCGCTCTGGTTTAGTAGCAGGAGCGAGCTATATTAAGTTTAATAGCGCGATCGGGCCGGCTGTGATTAGACAGCGTGCCACGATGCGCTTAGGAGAAGAAAACAGACCCGCTCAGTAGAGCCAGAGGGGCGTTCTGTTTTTGTTGTAAAATATCTATCTAACACTTTTCTTTACAAAGCTGGTGCTAAGCTAATGTTATATAATTCTGCACTATGTGCAGAATTATATAACATTATTTGCTAGGTTTATTGTCCCTTTAATCCTGCAAATTAAGAAAATATGTATATGTGTCTAACCTATATCTATTAACCCAGTGAAGATATTGACCTGTGAGTAGGGACATGTATATATTATTGACATATTAAGGGACTTTAATTAAGTAAAATAGAAGAGAATTGAAAGTTGTGTTTCCAGATTATTTAAAGCTAGGGGCGCAATACGTCAAGAGAGAAAATCAGGTTGCTTTCCATTATAAGAAGAGGCATCAGCTGCATAAATATAAATAGCTTTGTGTAAATGATTAATCAGGCTTCATTTGAAATATTATTTGCAGTTCTGAAGACTTATTTCAAGGAATCTACAAATAAATTACTCATAAAACTCAAAACTTAGAACAGAAGGTTTTTTGACCTTTATATACAAAGGGCTAGATTACAAGTGGAGCGTTATATATTGCTTTCATGAAAGCGATATTAGCGCTCCACTTTGTAATACCAGTGCACGCTAATGTGTGATGTTTTTACACATTACCCACAATGAGAATGCAAGCTTGCGTGTTGTGATGTATGCAATCATGCACTTGTAAGTTTAATATTAAATGTAAAAAGCTTTTACTTTTTGATGCCAAAAATATTTTTAACATGTTTAACTGCTTCTCGAACATATACACAACAGAAAAAAAAACAAAAAAAAAAAAAAACAATGTATGTGTGGTTTCCACAGAGCTACACTAAAACAAATAAATGAGACCAATACAAAAATACCAAATGCTTAGAAAAATAGGCACCTCCTTTATTTGATCTATAAACCAATAGTTTTGAGGTGTATTGTGTACTAGATGTAATGTAATGTAATACATTAAGAATAAAAATAGATATGTATATCATATGTTTTTTTTTACTTTAATTATAGCTCTGCCATTATCCCCAGATCTCAGCAGGTTTTGTTTTTAACTGTCAGATTGTTAACATTAAGGGGTCCATTTAACAAGTACCGATTGGTCTACCCGGCATCATGGCTAGCCGGCAGCAATACACTGCCCGCATTTATCATTACACAAGGCCCCACAATTGCACACAAGGGGGGCTGTCAATCACCAAGATTGGGCAAGTCCAGGGGATTGACAAGTCACTTTAGAGTTGGCATAGCAGGTTAAGAAGCAGCGGTCTGATGGCTGCTGCTTCTTAAAGGGACACTATACCCAAATATTTTCTTTCATGATTAAGGTAGAGAATACAATTTTAAACAACATTCCAACTTACTTCTATTACCTAATTTGCTTTATTCTTTACATATACTTTAATGAAGAAATAGCAATGCACACAGTGAACCAATCACAGGAGGCATCTATGTGCAGCTACCAATCAGCAGTTACTAAGCATATCTAGATATGCTTTTCAGCAAAGAATATCAAGAGAATGAAGCAAAATAGATAATAGAAGTAAATTAGAAAGTTGTTTATAATTGTATGCTCTTTCTAAATCATGAAAGAAAAAATTTGGATTTCATGTCCCTTTAACTAATGGCTGCATGCTTGAATCAGGCTTGCATGCTAATGGAGGGTGCTTGAAAGCTGCATTCACAGCTTCTTAAATGGAGCCCTGATACTTTGATTAATGTTGACTATGCAGTGTGTTTGAAGGCAGGTTTTTCCACTTAAACAATAATATGAATTCATAACATATTTAATTAAAATAACTAATATCATATTTCATATATATTTTGTAATTAACGTGTTGAAAACATTGATCTATTGCAGTACATTCTAAAGCTCTCTAAAGCTCTCTTCCCTTCCTCTATGTTTACTGAAGTCCTTGGTGGTATTTGTTCGATAGAGGTTTTTTTGCTCTCTTATCCCATATTACAAAAATCTGCTTGTACACCCTACATATTGCTGAAAGCAAACGTTGCAATTTATCAAGTAAACTACATATTTAGTATTGCAATCCAATCTATACCTGATCTTATATCTCTTTCCAGTTACATTTGATGCAAAAGTATCAGTTATCTTTGCGTGTTTGCAACTTATACACAGTCTCTTACCCCATGTAAAGATACTTTTCACTAGATGTTGCACTTATATTCAAATCTGGTCAGATATAAAGCAGTATTTGCCCTTCTTCAGGAAAAACCAACATTATTTGCCAACATTTTCTTTTGAATATTGTCATCATATAATACTTGGAGATTTGTTTTTATTATGTTACAAATTTGATAAAATTGTTTACAATAGTTTGTTAAAAAAGTAATCCTTTGATTATCCAATTCCTTTTTTTATTTGTTATTTTCTGTGATAAGAATTTTCTATCAATAGATCTAACACCTTCTTTGGTCTTTATTAAAGTTCTCTCTTCATACCCCCTCTTAAGTAGCCTCTTTTCCAGACTCTAAGAAATGTAGCTTTCTTAGAGTTATTTCCTAAAATGTTGTGGATGGCATGAGTCCGCTCTCAGAATAATATATATTTTTTTTTTTTTTTAAGTTTTTATTGTGGTTTTCAAAACACATATTATACCTTGAAAATTCAATTTTCAGTATTCTCAAGGACCATGTTACAATGGAATATAGGACCATAATAAACAAAAAAAGAACATTATTAAACAATAGTCCTCATGTTAACTGTGAGAAAATTTAAACTAACATCAAATATTGGGGCCGCTCAAAATTAACATATCTTCGGCTTGTAAGCAAATCATAGCAAAAATGCATAAATAATAAACTCGTATCAGTAGCTTTGCTTGAACTAACAATCTACACCATAAATTGAATTATAAAAGTGAGACCTCATTTTTATTTCTATTCTCTACTATCTATTCCCCTTAGTTTAAATATGGACCACTATGGGCCTAGTCACTCCAATGCATCACAATAGAGGAAGTAGTAGATACAATAGGGGAGGTTTTTTTAATGGCCACCATATTGATATAGATGAGTAAGAAGTATCAGGGAAAGGTTCTGTGGAATCTGCGTTCCTTTGTTTAACCAATAAACAAAATCTGAAGGGGGCGGAGCCACTATTATGGAAATTATGGTCTCAGGGCAAACTTTATAAGTGTATTCTTATAACAAAAAAATTCCTAAAACCATCTTATAGGCAACTGTGCACCCCAGGAATACACATATATATATATATATATATATATATATATATATATATATATATATATATATATATATATATATATATATGTGCCTCTGAACAAAGTAAAATATCAGACTATACCCTGAACACTGAACTTAAAGGTCATATAATATGTACAGAGTAGGTATATTTAGGTAACAGTTGGGCTACAGAAACATGAAATCCAATATGACTGCCTCTCAAGTAATTATATATGAACCAGTACATTTTAGCAACTATCCAATAACTGCTTTCTATACCAAGTTTAATAGAGTATATTAAAAATTCAATCTTAACACACTTAGCTAGGAACCATGGGAAACTAGGGAATCTTAGAGACTCAATTAAACTTAAGGCTAAAACGTCACTAGAAGTTTACTAGAAGCTACTTCTGGGACCGGAAGGGGCGGAGACATGCCTGGTTTTGGCGTGTTGTTACTCAGATGGAATAGAGTAAAGCCTCACTTTATTGTCACGCCATCAAGCAATCCTTGGAGCCGTGCCTTATTACGGCTTGTGGATATCGGAGCTCTTGTTTGGAGCAGCTTGTACCCCGGTCCCTGCATAGGAGATTCTAGGCCCTTTCACCCAGGCCTATTTAACCAATACTGGTCTTGATGCCAGAGCAATAGTGGAGCAGGGGGGTAAGTGACGCGGCGAAACAGTACAGCGGAGGACAAGCTCCACCTGAGAACTGTGAGAGTTGTGGATTCCTGGCTCAATTGGCGCACACAGGAGATACACAAACACCCTGAGTGGCTGCATCACCGTGAATGACTTGCTGACGACCTCAAATAAGGAAGGCACCCCATCTGTGATTCTGTGGACTCTGGAGCTAAAAGAGAAAGCCGGAGAGGGGAGTAGGCTTGCCAAAAGGTGAGGTGGTCGTAGTTTTGTTTGGAACACGCACTTTGTGGGACACTAGATTACCATACTTACAAGACCCGCACTTGGGCACTGTATCAGCCATCAGTCACAGCTACAAGAAGATCGATACTATAAAGAGAATAAAAACTTTTAAAACGGAAGACCCTAAGAGAGGCACATAGGAGATACAAGCTCATTTGTTTGTTTTTCAGCATTAATTTTTTGCCTTAAGGGACTGGTTTATGTGGGTTCTTGGCATTCTCACCTTATTAATCCTCCAGGAAATCATTGATCTGAGCTAGCAGTCCCATAAAGAATGTAAAGGTGCTCAAAGAAATTTTTCCATTTAGAGGCAACCAACAGCGAACTTAACATGTGGCAATCCGCTCTGACTGGTAACGTATTTTCTGTGTATCAGGCATATGCATGCTTTTTTTCCTAGAAGACAACTTGATGAATTCCTTGGGCTGGACATATAACGTTACTATCATGCTTATTGTAATAGGCTAGTGCCCCCTTTTAAAGCTACTTATTTTTTACCTTATGATATAATTGTATATTGTGGTTACTAAAAGGAAAAGAGAGGGCAAATTTAAAGGAAAAGGAGCTAGTAATATTTGTACAAATCCCAGCGCTTTATCTTGTTCAGTTCTTCCTATTGTATAAAAGGTCTTAAAAGGTGATATTGGTACGAACCTCCTGAACCTGATAGCTAGAGTTTATAAATATTGCCTAGACTACTTCAGTTGGCACATTTGTGCCGGTACTTAGCAATAGAACCTTGGATAACATTGCCAACCAAATATGCTATCTATAAAAATTTGAATGTTTTTCTACTGCCTCTAACATACTAAAGTTTATCTAAGATAGATACTAATTACTGTCATATTACTGTTACCTGACTTAAGTGTTAATTAAGGTATCTTTGTACAGGGAATTTTTCTCACGCACCATTCACGGATGGGTAATTGACCTTCAAAAAAATAAAAAATATACACATTTAGGTATACAGAACATTTTTTCTTGGCCCAATGGCCCTTCCTAAGGACCAATAATGCACCCATCACAACATCACAGTTCACTGTGTGTCTGAACACTATCACCTTATTTTACAGTGTTCTCTTCTCTTTTTATCTTCTTTTTACATGGAGAGATTTATCACTAATTATAAAACACAATCACCAAATATGCCAACAAAAGTTAGAGACAGGAAAAATAGGGCCAGTACCGACAATACGGGGAATATCCCTTTAATAGTTACTACTACAGATACTGCTACTTCAGAATCACAAGATATAGTAAAGCAGATAGCCGAACTTATGTTACCTCAATTTGATCAAATTAAAATGGATATAAGTAACCTGACCACTGAAATTAAACAGTTTACATTGAGATTAAATGAGGCAGAACAACGCATCTCTGATTTAGAGGATGCTAAGGTAATACAGGACCAAATAACTAAGGATTAAAGCGTACAGATAGCAAGTTCACAATATAAATTAAATGAATTGGAAGACAGAGCATGACGTAACAATGTCATATTCCTGGGTATTCCTGAGTCAAATGAGTATCAAGACTTATTTAACCTTATATCTTTAATAATTCCTCTAGTCTAGGAATAGCATCCAATGTATTACCACTAACAGTCGAAAAGGCACACCGTTTTGGACCACTAAAAACATTACCAGATGGATCAATTAAGGCTAGGCCGGTTATAGCTAGGTTTCTTCATTTTCAGGATAAGGTAAAGATTATGCATTATTATAGACAGAAGGCCCCATTCATAATTGAAGGTAAATCTATTTTAATGTTTCAGGACTTCTCAGTTGAGACGTCTCAAAAACGTAGAGAAATAACCTCTTTATGTACAAAATTTATTCAGGCGGGTATAAAAGCCACAGTTATTTATCCTGCAAAGGTTAAGATATTAACAGATGGTGAAAACAAGATTCTGAAAAACCCCGAGGAAGTCAAGGAATTTGCAAAATTGAAAGCTGGGTACCCCTTGTGTAAATAGGAAAAAGGGAGTTGCTTTTCTCTTTCATAAAAAACTTCAATATAAAATTATAAGAATAGAGTTAGATCCAGAAGAAAGGTATATTATTTTCCAGCTTGAAATAGCAGGAATGACTCTTACACTGTGCAATGTCTATGGACCCAATAAATCGTTTTGGGCAAATTTACAGCATAAGTTGCTATCTAGTTTTGCAGAGAATCTGATTGTTGCAGGTGATTTTAATCTAGCTAGGTACCCTACATTAGATAGATTAAAGCCTTCATTAAATTGAAACAGTAAGCAGGAAGTCAAAGTGTTTAAGAATGTTTGTAACTTATTACATCTTAAAGACATCTGGCGGATTAAAAATCCAGACTTGAGAAAGTTTTCATGTAAATCCCGCTCACATCAAACGATGTCCAGAATAGACAATTTCTTAGTAAGCGAAAAAATGCTCAGACTAGAGATGAAGTTCGATATACAAGAAATAATAATATCAGACCATGCTATTCTCACTCTGAATTTTAGATTACGCAATTCACAGGAAATCAATTTCAACAGATTTTTTCCCCCCAGATATCTTAAGGCAAATGCCCAATTTAAGGCGTGGTTAAGAGTAAAATGGATAGATTTTATCCAGATTAACTCCACACCAGGAGTGAAAGCAGAAACCTTATGGGAAACTTTTAAATTAAAGCCTATTTGGTAATTCAAAAGCGCGGCTAGGGACATTGAACTTTCCTGTCAATTGCGTAATATATATAATTCTTATATTAGTGATCCCTCTAGGGTACTATGGGATTCACACCATAGAGTTAAAAAAGAAATAGAACTATTTCTAGCACAAAAGGTTGCACAAGATGACCTTAGGAAGAGGGTTTTTTTTCTTTAGACATGGGGGTAAAGCATGGAAATTCCTAGCAAATCTAACCAAATCCAAAAAAAAGAGGGATATAATTGAATCTCTTAAGACTCCAACAGGTCAAATTATCAGTATCAAAAAACTCAAAAATTATATATCCTCTTATTTTCAGGAAGTATATTCTGAGACTACAATAAATACGCAAATTAAAAATTACTTTTGGGTGAGAATTCAGGTTCCAAGGTTGGACAGGAGTAGATTAGACGAACTGAATCTCCCTATAAGACTTTTAGAGGTAACTAATACTATTAAGAAATTGTCAGCTAATAAGGCTGCAGGCCCAGACCAGATTCCAGCTGAGTTATATAAAATCCTCTCTGAGGACATTGCACCTTTGTTAGTATCCTTATTTAACCAATATTTCATTATTAACACCCCATGTTCAAAGCATTTTGCTGCATCACTTATAGCCTTGATTCTTAAAAAAGAAGAGATTGGTTCGTATAGACTGATTTCGCTCTTAAATAGTGACTGCAAAATTCTCATGTCAATTATAGCACATAGGTTCAAACTTCTCATTGGTTCATTGATTCACAAGGACCAAGTAGGCTTCATGCCGGGCAGAAACTCCATGCGTAATTTACGTAAGCTCCAGTTATTATTACATTTCTTTCAAACCCAAGCAGATAAAAAAATATCCTACAGCATGGCCAGATGCAGCAATAGTATCAATTAATGCAGAGAAGGCCTTCAACTCCATTACATGGGACCATTTGTTTACCGCATTAAGGAAGTATGGGGTCGAAGGTCCTTTCCTCCAACTTATTCGCTTAACATATAATTAATCTATAGCTTCTGTTATTGTTAATGATACCTTTTCAGATTATTTCCTTTGCACAAGGGCTCAAGACAGGGATGCCCATTATCCCCTTATTTGTTTAACCTGACCTTGGAGCCTCTTGCCATACAGTTAAGGAAAGAGCTGGATGGGATTACGTTGGGTAAAAGGAAGGTAACAACATTATTATATGATGATGATTTACTAGTTCTATTGTCTAATACAAAAAATATATACCAGTGTTAACTCAAATTCTACAAGATTTTGGGGCCTTTTCAGGCTACAAAGTTAATTCTTTAAACACAGAAATTTACTGGCTAAGTAAAAATAAGGCTTCCTTGCAATTTTCTCCTTTTAAGGAAGCAAAATAATTTTTTATATACTTAGGTATTAAATTATCGATTAATTTTGAAGAATGGTATGACTTTAACTATCCCCCAATCTCTCTTAAAATAAAACATAATATAGAAAAATGGGCAAAATTTAAGCTTACTTTAACTGGTAAAATCAATTTAATAAAAATGTTATTATTCCCTAAATTGCTTTACCTAATGCAAAACCTCCCAATTCTGATAAAAAAACAGGACCTTATTGCATTTAAACAAGCATGTCTACAATTTCTATGGGGAAAGAAAAGAAGGGCAATACCATATAAAACACTTTCCCTCTTTAGAATGGAAGGAGTACTTGCATTACCTGATATAGAAGCATATAACTTAGTCTGTATCGGAAATATTGCTCTAGATTGGCTGACGGGAGCTGATTATTATGCAGTACTCCCTAGATTTCCCTAGAGGAAATTTTAATATACCCATTCTCTCTTTGTGCCCTTCTTCATACCCCCATCGATAAATGTCCTTATAAAATTAGACATTTTCCCACGATACAGATGGTGATTGTGGTATGGCAGAAAATACTCAGAACCCTAGATATTAATCTATCATTCTCTAAATATCTTCCCAATTTGGAAATCCCAATTTTATACCAGCATTAGATTCTAAAATATTAAAAAACTGGGCTTTGAGAGGAATTACATGCTCCACCAATTGATAGATAAAGAATTAGGGGACTGTAAAACCTTCACTAAAATTAAACAAGAATTTGATATACCAAATAGAGAACTTTTTACAGATAAGGCATTATGTCCAGGAGATTTTGCAGAATAATACAGGGGCAGAGATATGGGATAAGCTAGAACCTGTTATAACCCTCTTTAAGACAGGCAAGCACAATATTTCAGCTATATACAAAACAGTTATCGCTTCCTATGGCCATAATAATTTACAAAGACTAACAGATATCTGGCAGGTCTCACCAGAAAGTATACAGGAAAGCTTTAATCTTATAGATAGAGCAACAATTTGCTCCTCCTGGAGAGAAAACACACACACCAGGTGAAGGCTAGATGGGATAAAACATTGGCACGCTGTCAGAAATGTAAGACTGTAAATACAGACTTAGATCATTGTTTCTGGAATTGTACTAAAATTAAAAAATCCTGGTATAAAATAATTAATTGGATCAATAAAATCAACCAAAGCAATATTCATCTAACGGATAAATATGTTTTCTTTTTTGTAAGCCAAGAAGAAACCCTGTTTAAAAATATTCGTCAGTTAAACATGATAATTATAACGAGAAGACTGATCTTGAAATATTGGAAATCTAACAGAACCCCAAGTTTGAAGGAATTTATTCAGAAACTTAAAAACCAACTAATATTGGAACAAACTGATACTTCAGTAAACTCA